>NW_007730038.1:172056-173706 GCF_000696425.1 Galeopterus variegatus
GCCAGTGAGCGGGAACCGGTCTGTATGTGGGATCCGAACCCTCGGCGGGAGCGCCGGCGGCACACTGTAGCAGTGTGCCACCGGGCCAGCCCAGATTTGGACATTTTTAAAAATAAGTTTCATTATACTCTCAGAAACACTGGTTATTGGCACTTATTTTTAATCTTTGTCAATCTGACGAAGGAGGAGTCTCCCTCTGTAATTTAATTTAAATTTACATTTAAATTTTTGATGATATATTAATATTAATAACTTTGCCACCTCAAGGACATATAATTCTTTGTCTTCTCCATGATGCTTAATATATGCCTTGCCCAGATGCTGAAGAGTATATTTCTTATTGACTTTGGCAATATTTCTTTTAAAAATAAATTACAGTTTGAACACATAGAAAGGTGAAGAAAAATAGTATAAAGAAAGATCCAAATTATTTTACTTAATGAAAAGTAAGACTGTATTTATTCTCAATGTTTTAGTAGACAGGTCATTATTACTATTAGCTGGCAATATCATGTTTTCTTTATGAATTTATTTCTCAGTGTGCCATTTTTACTGTAGCACTTTACAAAATGCTACTAAATACTTAGTTTATAAGGTTAAAAAAAAACATTCACTAGATAATTGCTTTAAAATAATTTTCACAACCCTGCCTTCATTTGAGATGTCTAAAAACAAACTGGCCCACTTCCAATTTTCTTTCGTTATCATTACTATGAAGTCATTCTATAGATAATGAGCATTCTGGCATACAGAAAAATAGCATCTGTAAAACTATATGGCACAGTTTGGTTGGGGTTGTCCTCCTTCAGAAGTGTATTATGTAATTTAAAAGTGTTTACTTCAGCTCCTTTGGGCCTGCCTCCATGGTAGCTATGAAGTCACAGAGACATAAGAACAGAGTGCTGCCTGATTAACAAAGTCTGTTAGTTCAACATGAATGCTGTGTCAATTTTTTTTTAATCATTGCTGTGTAAGAAACTTTAAAAACAAAGGTATACTTTCTTCATTTTATTTTAAAAAAGCATGCTATTTCAAAAGTTATTAAATAATATATGAAAAAATAAAGTGTTTAGGATGTATACTTGCTCATTATCTGGATGTATTTATTTAAAAACCTGTATTCTATAGTATGAATTTACAGTTTTACTCAACATAAATATAAATTATGCAAAATTACCATAATATATAGGGAGATATTAGCCTTTAGAAGAGTATGAATTATAAAAATGGCCTAAGCACTATTTCTATCTCTAAGTCATAAAGGAAGCACATTTAGTCATTCTAAGAGAACATCAAAGATCTATATAATATCAGCTTAAGGAGAATTTTAAAAGATACGAGGTTATAAGAAAAGATTATTTAACCTTCATTACTCAAAGAAAAGTAGGATTTTCAGTTCCTTAGAGGGGTAGCTCTTGAGCCCCTTTACCAACCAAATAACTATATGTGGTGGTTTAAAAAATAATAATGTGGTGTGTATTGTAAAAGTGGGAGAAGTGTCATTTACTTTTTTTATTGTAATAATCAAGTGTTATATCACTTTCAAGGGAAACAGGCAAATTCTTTTTTTTTTTTTGTCTTTTGTCTTTTTCCGTGTCTGGCAACGGATCGCAACCCTCAGTGTTGCCCCCATACCGGACCGGGGACCGG
>NW_007730038.1:173803-201066 GCF_000696425.1 Galeopterus variegatus
TGCTCCCGCGCCTCGCTCAGCCAGTGAGCGGGAACCGGTCTGTATGTGGGATCCAAACCCTCGGGCGGGAGCGCCGCCACGCTTCCCAAGCGGCGCACTATCCAGTGCGCCACCAGGCCGGCCCAACAGGCAAATTCTTATAAAATACCAAAATCTCAACTGTCCCTTTAGAATTACAAGCCCAAATAAAGTCAATATCCTGACATCTAAAAGCATAGACAGTAGTATTTTTTTGGAAATGTCATTTTAATTATGTATTATTATAAAATTATTTGTTGGAATCTCCATAGCATTTTGCTTTTTTAACTTCAAGAAGTAAGGACATTTTGCCATTGATGGCCTTGCCAATGATCCAGTGAGGTCCAAAATTGGAGACAGTTCAAGGAGAGAAAAGAAAAAAGTTTCAGGACCTGATCATCACCTAGACAGCCACTATGGGGCTCCTACTTCGCTTGGGAGGGAGAGTTGTGTACAGGAGGCCCAAACTGGAGGGAATGAATGGTCACAAGGGAGAGGAAGGTGTGGGGGGGGAGATTATGCCTACCCAAATTGGCTCAGGATTAGCTTTGCTGGACATTTAAATGTTTGGTTTTCATATTTCATTCTGATATGAAAAGGAGGATATTTATTTGGTTTCTTATGTTTAAACATTTTTAATTTTACAGAATATTGTTTATAGTTCCATTTATCTGAAGTTATATGTGGTGATTTTTAAACATGTTGCAAATTCTGACACTCCTCCCATTGAAAGGTAGAATCTAATTCCCCTCCCTAGAATAAATAATAGTAATTTAGTAATTACTTAGTAATTTGCTTCCAGCATGTAGAATGTGATGGATATAATGCTGCATGACTTCTAAGACTAGGTCATAAAAGGTGATACAGCTTCCACCTAGCTCTCAGTCTTGAGACCCTTGGAACCCAGCCATCCTGTTGTGATAAAGCCCAGACCACACAGAGAGGCCATGTGTAGGAGTTCTGGCTGATAGCCCCAGCTAAGGGCCCAGCCATGAGTTAGTATTAATCACTAGACAAGCAAGTGGACAAGCCTTCAGATGATGCCAGCTCCCAGCCTTTTAGCTGCCCCAGCTGATGCCAAGTAGATTAGAAACAAGTTGTCCCTGCCGAGCCCTGTCCACAATGCATATTTATGAGCAAAGTAATGTTGTTGTTTTAAGTCACTAAATTTTGGGCCAGTTTGTTATTACTTGAGTCCCTGCTTCCAAGTAAATCTGTAACAGGTAGGAAGGAGATGGAGGAAGCAAAAGAAAACCCTTAGCCCTCCACTTCTTGTTTCCTTAGCCAGACTGTTCTGAGCACCTCCTATTACTAATGCTTGAAGATGAAATGTAGACTTTTAGTGCCCTAGGAACAAAAAACACTGTCATGGGGTCCATTGTTTCCTTAGCCAGACTGTTCTGAGCACCTCCTATTACTAATGCTTGAAGATGAAATGTAGCCTTTTAGTGCCCTAGGAACAAAAAACACTGTCATGGGGTCCAGTCTAACTTTTCCTTGAAGACTTAGAGGGCAGGGGAAAGAGAAAGTTTGATTTCCTCCATTTCTCCTTTTCTTCTTTCCTAGGTATTCCTAGTTTCAAAAAGGAGGGAAAAGCAAGATTTAATCTTCTCCTGTCCTTACCACCCTTTTGAATTCAAATCTTTGGAAAGGTAATTATACTTTCATTCTCACTGAAAAAGTACACAGCTTTTTCAGTTCTTTATTATAAATGGACCAAAGCAGCCACATGTTCTCATTCATTACCAAGAAAGCAGGATTTACTTATCAGAGGTAATATACTAAAGACACTGATATGTCTTGAGTCACTCATCACTATCCTATCAAGGCTCTTTCTGCTTCCCCTCTTCCCCCAAATGTGGGTGTTCTCCAGGGTTCCCTTCTCAGACCTCTTCTCACTTGACACACTTTCTGGTTCACCTTAGCTTCTTCTGTGGCTTTAGCTACCACCTACATTTTAGCCAGACTTTACTTCCAACCCTCCTGGGATAGTTCTCTGATATCTCAAATTCTGCAGGGATAAAACAGAGATACTCCTCTTGAACCTGAGGCCCTCTCCTCCTTCTAGTCCACACCCTAGACCAAAAACCTAGTTATCCCTTGCCCTTCCAATGCACAACTAGTTTTCCCATTCCACTGACTCTTTTTAATTGCTTTTCTTGAATTCCTCTTCTCTCCATCCCCACTGTCCCTAGGTACATAGCATTGGTCCTTGTTGATTCTTACTTAGATCACAGGCTGTTTTACATTCTATCTTCAAGTCTCCAGGACCTCAACCAAAGTACTCTTTTGGAAATGCACACCTGACCATGTCACGTCCATTAAAAAAATCCTTTCATGGCTCTCCCTTTCCCATAGGTTTCAATGCTGAGGTACAGGAGGAATTTACTTACAAAGCAGCATAACCTCCCTGAAAATGCAAAATTTTAGTCTAGGTCTGCAGGAGCATTCTAGATCTGTAGGGAGGGTCATTACTTTTTCTTTTTTTCTTTTTTCTCAGAAGGGTATGTCTCTCCCCAAATGCTGAAAACTTGCACATCTCAGGCTAAAGACCAAATTCCTCAGCAGGGTATACAGAGCCCTGAACAACCTGAACATCTGTCCAGCTTCCTTTCTCACCCGTACTTATCTAGCTGTAGTTCTCGACTACAGGCCGGTGTTTATGCTGCTTTGCCCACCCAGCGTTAGATGCCCTTTCCTTTCTTCTTAGCTGGCCTACCTTCTGCCATCCTGGACACCACCTTTTTTCTTTCAAGAAACACCTCAGGTCACACTATCTACACAAAACTGTGCAGGCTAAGCAAGCTAGGTGTGAACTCTTTTTCTCCTTGTAGCCAGCCTCGTGCCATCCTGGACACCACCTTTTTTCTTTCAAGAAACACCTCAGGTCACACTATCTACACAAGACTGTGCAGGCTAAGCAAGCTAGGTGTGAACTCTTTTCTCCCTGTAGCCAGCCTCACAATTGCTCTTTCTCTTAGCGTCTACCTCCTGATTTTCCAAATTGGGGTGAGGTGGGAGAAAATAATTAAAACCATAAAGTAAACCCCAAACAAGCAATGACTGTTAAGTGTTTGTGCAGCATTTATGTATTGTTGAAGAACCGCAGGCTGTAATATACAATTTTCATAGTGCTTTCTTGGGAGAGAGAGATTGGATGGTAAACATGTAATTTATAATTCCCAGATTTTTGATGCTAGATAGATTTTTGATACATACCTTCCTGTTACAGAATATTGTACAGGAACTTTCAACATCACTGTTTTCCTTCATATTACAGCTAGTAACCACATGGTGTTATATATTTAACAAATCCTGTAATTAATTACCAGTGCAGTTCTTGATATTCTGCGATCTACTAGGAGGACTTTACCTAAATTATTGCTCCTGGTTCAAGCACCACCATCCAAAAAAGTCTACAGTCACG
This sequence comes from Galeopterus variegatus, assembly GCF_000696425.1. Taxonomy (NCBI): domain Eukaryota; kingdom Metazoa; phylum Chordata; class Mammalia; order Dermoptera; family Cynocephalidae; genus Galeopterus; species Galeopterus variegatus. The sequence continues at coordinate 177,249 of NW_007730038.1, forward strand.
ATATGTCCCTAAAATTCTCCATCTGCTGTGGAAAACGTTCCAACTTTTGGAGATAAACTATGTCCTAACTAGTCTGCTTGTGAGACCTGCTGTGTTTTTCTCACAGCACAGGTTCTAACGGTCTTTTTTTTATTTCAAAAGTTGTCTTTTAATTGTTGCCTCCTAACAAAGCTCTTTGCACTCCTCGGGCGGACGAATCCGAGCGAAGCGTACGCGTATTTCCCTGCTCTTAACGCATCTACCTATAAATAGCGCTCACCGCGCTGAGTCACCAAAACCCCGAGTTTCCCCAAATAGCTCATAACGACTGCTGGAATCACGTCCCTCAGAGCGGTGACAGACTTCAACCACACACCAGCCGGGCTGGACCGTGAGCCTGAGTCGCTGAGCCGGTACCCAACCACCCTACACACCGGCCAGCAGTCGAGAGCGTCCGACCTCGCGCTCTAGGACGACTCTTTCTGGATGGAGGCGCGGCTGGCGGCCGGACTTGGCCTTGACTTCTCAAGGTCCGCCCCCGGCCCCCTCCGAGCCGGGAGCCGCGGGGAGCCGCGGGGGGCAGGCACCAGCCTCCGCCCTGCGCCGCCGCTCACACAAAGGGGTGCGTCGAGAGGGGGCGGCGAGGCTCCCGCTCTGCTCCCAGGTCCAGGACTCCGGGAAGCTGGGGACCAGCCAGGGGCTAGGGCCATGAGGAAAATCCGTGTCTACCCTCCGCCCACTCCCACTCTGCGAAAAGGTTGCAGCCGCTAGTACAGGGGGCTGGGGGACCAGCAATGGGGGAGGGAGCGGAAGTGCCACCCCCTGCAGTCAGGGGTGGTGACGTCACCCCTACCGTCAGCCCATAGCGGGGGCGTCTGCCTGTCACGTGACCCACCCTCCTCCCTCCCGAATCCCGCGCGCGCGCGCGCGTCCTCCCTCTCCCATCCCCGACTCCCACCTCTCCCCCGCCCCCTCTCCCCAACTTTCGCCCGCCCTGATCCAGCACCGCTGTCAACAGCGCCAGCTCCGCCCCCTCCCCCGCGCCCTGTGTAACCGCCACGGCGGCGCGGCGAGCGCTCGCGCTCAGGTCCGGGGCTCCGGAAGGCGAGCGTGCCCCCGTCCCACCCTGCCCCCCAACTCCAGGCGCGCTGAGTGCGTGGGCACCGAAGCCAGGAGGCGCGGCGACGTGCGGCGACAGCGTCTCTCTGCTCAATCCTCCCACAGCAGCGGAGGACGAGGTGAAGACTCCAGGTCCGAGCTCCGAGGGAGCGAGGCGCGCACAGGGGCCTCCTGGCTTGGACATGTCGCCGCCGGGGGTCGGTCCCCGGTCGAGAGAAGCAGCCGGAGCCAGTCCTCGACCCCCGCCCGGCGGCCAGCGCCTCCACTCTCCCTACAGCCCGGGGGGCGCACGCCAGTCCTGCCTGGCTGCGTCTCAGGCCGCGGCACGAGCACCGGCCGCACGACGAAGGTCCAGGCACGGGCCGCCTCATTGAGCCCCCTCGGTCACCCCCGCCGTGGACTGCCGGGATTGCAGAATTTGGTGGCTGTAGCTGCTGCGCCTTGTTCTATTTTTTTCCCCTCAGTTCCCATCTAAAAGTGGAGGCTTGGGGGAGGGAAAAGAAAACCCACAGAGTTGAAAGGGGCGGTACGAACTGACCTGTCAGCGGCGGAGGTGGAAGACCCCCGGTCCGGGCGAGCTCTCGAGCCCGGGCTGGGATCGGAGAGCTGGGATCGCCGCCCTGGGCTCGCGCGGCGCAGCGGCAGCTGTGCCTCAGCCAGGTGTCCCCCTTCGGCAGGGCCCGCGCCGCCGCGCCCGCCCCCTCCCCTGGCGCTGCGCTCCCCGCCCCATCGCCGGGGACCAGGGAACCCCCCAGCTCGATTTTTTGTGCAGTTTCAGCAAAGCTCCGAGGAAGTTGGTCCTTTTGTTCCACTATTTATAGATTGCGTCAACATTGCGAAAAGGAGAAGGCGGAGCGGTGGCCCCTCCCCCTCCCCCCGCCGGCTCCTGGGAGAGAAAAGCCCCAGCACACGACCTAAGTACACAGCGCGCCAGCCACCCGCCCCCGGCCTCCTGCCCGCCGCTTTCCCCTCCTCCCAGCCCGGGCCAGAGCGCTGCCAACCCCGTCACGTGCCCGCCCGGGAAAACCAGCTCCCCGGGGCTCCGCGCCGCCCGCCAGGCTCCTTGGCGGCGGCGGCAGCGGCCTCGCCCAGCTCGTGGCCGCGGCCCAGGCGTCGCGCACACCGCGGGCACCCACGACCTCGCCACACGGCGGGGATCCCCGGGTCCGTGGCTCGTGGGATTGCTCCCCGGCGTACAGCGCTTCCACTCCCCTCCCCACTGCCGCTCCGCGAGCGCCACCACCCTGCTCGCCGAGTGTGCGCGCATTCGGCCTCGCCTTGGAGCCAGGGGCCTGACATGTCCCTACGCCCCTCGCGGCCGCTCTCGCAGGCGTTGGAGTGTTAGCCCCCTCTCCCCCGCACGATTGAGGCGGGATGAGGGGGTGGCTCGAAGGCGCTGGCGGGCAGGCTGGCTGAGCGCGGGAAGCGCGGTGCGGGCGTTCCAAGACGCACGGAGACGCTCTCCCTCCTCCGCAGGTGCAGCGAGGCGTCGCGCTAGCCCACTGCCCGTTTTCGGACATCTAGGGATCAAGGAGTATGCAGACCCGAGCCGCGGTGGGGGTTATATAGTTTTTGAGGAGTTACTGAAGTTAGATCTGTGACAAGACATTTGAACTTTCCTTAAAAACATGACGAAATGATACCCACCATACCCCGAAATGAAACTGAGCTCCCTGCCGGCCTAAAGCTTCTGTCCCTGAGCTCGATGTAAACAAGGAGGGCGGTAAACACGAGAGGAAGACCTTACAACAAAACCAAGTGCGAGTAGCTAGTTTGAGTGTAATTTACCTTAGCAGCTTCTGGTCCTTTCCCTACATGATTTATTTAGATCGCGGTTTTACTTTCCTGGGTAAGAATAAAATAATTTAGCCAACCAGATCACTGATGGAAGAACGCCGGGGCTGAGCTGAGACGAGAGCAGGAAACACGTCGGACCTTTCCGGGCAGCTGGACGGTGTGGTAAACAGTCTGGAAGAATTATATTATTTTAAAAGGAGTTTGGGGAAACTGTTCCCGCGAACTCACCCTCGTTCGGGCCAAGCGCAGGCCGGGGGGACTCTGCAAGGGCCCCGCGTACGCGGAGCAGGACTTCACTGGCTTGTCCAAATCTGGGAACACTTTCGCACCAGCCAGACTCGGCAGCAATAAATTCGCCTCTATTTGCAAAACCGTTCCAGGCTGGGGCCCCCTTTTTTAAGGGAGACCTTCGGCGATGGGTTCATCAAGCTAGCAATGTGTGCACTCGCTATAAAGAAGGCGAGATGAAGTAAAGCGAATCTGCGCAGTGGTTGCACTTTCCGAAGTGCGGAGCTGAGTTGAGCCTCAGCAAACCTTGCTGTGCTTTGGTGCCCTCACACCTGACGGTGCTCAGAGCCGGGTGTGGGAGCTGGCTCTTTCCCGGTTTCCTTCCAATATAGCGAAAGGCTCGGGCCGTCCCTCTTCCCACTTTTCTACTCTGCCCCGCCATCTGTACTTGCAAGATATAACCGTACTAAGAAGGCGAATTCGTTTCTGCACCAGTTTTGTTAACATCAGCATCTACAAACCACGTTTCTTTGCATGAAGAAAACAAGCCGGGGCCTCCTGGTCCTTCCCGCCCCCCCCCAAGGGGCAAAGATGCCTAGGCCTCGGCCTCAGCCTTCATTTCCCTGCCCTAGCACTGGGCTGAGCCGCGGTGACCCTGCCACTTTCTTAGAACACGCGCGTTTCGCCCCCCACTTTGTTCTTCCGCAGTCTTCCCAGCTTCAGTGAGGAGGGAGTGAGAGCAAAACGAAAGCACCCGAGGCGCATCAGTCGCAGCGGCTTCCCTGAGGGCGGCCGTGGGAGGCCAAGGTCTGGGGTCGGAGGCGAGGTGGGGGCGCCCGAGCTGCGCGAAAACTGGGTGGGGGGCGGTCCCTGGAGGGCGCCCAGGAGCTGCTAGGAGTTACCCGGAGCTGCGTCGCTCCTCCTTCCCCTAGGAATAGTGAATGCAGATTATAATAAACCAACCCCGAAAGGAAAGTTTGGCCTGCTGAAATTCGAAACTGATTGGGACTGTGCGGAAGGCACGCGGACGCAAAGGAGTGTGGCATGGGGAGAGCACCGGCCGGGGCAGCGGAGTCCCAGGAGAGGCTCGAGCGACAGGGAGCCTGGCGAGGACGTGCAGAGGCCGCCCAGGACTCAAGGCCCACAGCAGGGCTCCAGCGAAGTTGAACAAGCACCCTGGCTGCCTCTTCGCAAAAACCAGAGTTCTACGCGGTATAAACACCTCAGGAAACTGGTGACATCCTCCGCGCCCGCCCTCGCGGGAGTCACTGCAGGGACAAAGGCGGCCCGCGCAGATTTGGATGAGGCGCGGCCCGCGTGGGCGTACTTCCTGGCCGCAGACTTTTTCAGTTAAGGGAAGGCATGTTCACGAAGTGGAGGCATCTTCACAACCACCCCTAAGACGTGGCAGACAGTCCCAGTCTGGTCAGCTAAAATGTGTCCTCGCTTCTCCTGGCCCCCCCACCAGCGAACAAACACTGGCAGATTGGCCTGCGAGCCGCTCGCTCGGTCACTCCGGAATATTTATGTAGCCAACCCCCCTAAAAGCCCCATCTTACCTTAATAAACACTTAACGTTATTCTATTTAATAACACTTTTGTTGTAGCAATATCTGTGGGTTTTGGCAAGTGTTAAAAAAAAAATCTGTTGATCCTAAAGGTGTCGAATGTGGGAGCAGTTTTCCCCGAGAGTAGTCGGGTCTGTGCTTTCACTGGCACCTGATGCAGAGCCCAGCAGACAGCTTGTTACACCTTCAGGTGCTCAGAGGAGCTTTCGCACTGCGCCCATTCGCTTTTTAAACAGGGAGACTTGGAATCACCCATTTGCTTCCATTGTTTAGACTTTGCATCGCCGATTATTCATTTCACCAGCAGGACTCAAACACAGCTGTAATTTTAAAAGATGCAGAATGGAGTTCGCTTAGGCGAACTTCTGGAAGGCAGTCTTGGTGTCCTGCTAGGTTCTGCCGGTAAACAGGCTGTAGTCAATCCCAGACTAGGTTTGTTGGTTTTTATTTCTCTACTCTTTACCACAACGGCAAATACCCGAAAGTTCTAACTGTAAAAAGGATGCCTACTTCACCTAAATATTGTTTATGCAATGATCAGAGGCGAGCTGCGGGTGAAATAGACCTTTCGCCTCTTCCTTTTGGAAAAAGCTTTCTATTTCTTTTTTTAAAAAACACTCAGCAAAAGCTGTTTTTGACTCAACAGACTGTAAAAATGCCTGCGTTTACCATGCTCGCCCTTTGGTTTCATATGCGGCCACTTCTCTCACTTTCTTGCAAGATTTTTCCCTCGTAACATTTTTGTGAAACAGGTTCCATTGGGTTATCTTGCTAATAACCTGGGTGTCTACAATAATGGACTGGGTCTTTTCTCCCCTACCCGATTTAGAAGTACACACACAGCTTTGAAAGCCCGTGGTTGTCTTTATCCTGCACCGTATTTATTTATTTATTTATTTATTTATTTATTTATTTATTTATTTATTCCATCTCCGCATGCACAAATGATGCTTTGCCTGGGGTTAGAATCAGGCTTCAGTGCCTAAAACGTTATCCGCCTGGGCAGTCCCCAGAGCCATCGAAAACCCCAGCCTTCCGCACGCCACTGGAGCCGGCACCAGAAACCTCGATTTGGAGTCCAGTTTGGAAACAAATCTGTGCCTTTGGCGGTGAAATGGGAACTTGCCCAAGCGATGCATCTGGCTTTAGATTTTATGGGGAATATGATCTGGAAAAGGGAACGCCTGTTTCAACCGCGGTAACACGCCCCACGCTGGTCCCCCGAGGCTCCCTCCTGCAAACAACGCGCGGGGCCTCGACCTGCAGGGCCTCAGACGACCTCTGGGCGCCAGCCTTTGGGTTAACCCCACACCAGCGCGCTCCCTTCCTGGCCTCGCCTGGGGTCGCTCGCGGCGGCTGACGAAGCTTTTCAACCGGGGGAGAAAGTTTGAAGCTGCAGATCAGATGTCCTTAAAGGGGCTAGGGAAAGGGAGAGGCTCTTTGCAGTTAGTGCCAAAAAACTCGGACATCCAGCGCTCGCTGAGAGGCGAAGGAAGCTATCCTGGGGGAGCACAAGTGTTCCCGAGACTTTGCCAAAGTTTCCAGAGCCCGGAGGTAGCATGTCCCCCCACCACCGGGTTATTTCATAATCCTCTCCAGGCTGCCTTAGGCGACGACCCAGGCGAGGGCGGGGTGGGAGAGAGGTGGGGAGGATGAACCTTCTCGGATTCTCCCCCCTACGCAGCGGAAGCCCCGAAGGGGTTAAAATGGCTCGGCGGGGTGGGCGTGGGGAGCTGTGCCACTGTTCGGCCTCTACGGGCAGGAGAAGCGGGGTGGGGGGGTGGGATCCTGGAAAGGGACGGAAAAGCGGGGAGCAAGGCGAGGTCCGAGACGAGAGTTTCTGCTCTTGGGGGCTGGTGCCGAGGATCACGCGGGCGGGAATGGGGATGGGGCCGACGGCAGGCGAGCCTCGTAGTGGTTATTGCACGTCTCGGCCCCCCTGGACAGGGTTATGTCAGGAGAGCGCGCTGGCACCGATCTCTGGCCGGCGGCGAGGACACTCCCCTCGGGCTCTCTCCGCGAGCGGGGCTGGGCGGGCGCGGAAGGGCGGGCGGTGCACCGTGCCGAGCCCGGGGCGCTGAGGTCGGCAAGTCGCCTTTGGAACCGGCGGCGGTGGCGCTTCTCCAGTCGACGTGGAAAAAAAAATCACCTAACATAGCACCCCTCGGCCAGCAGCCCTCTAGCATTGGTAAAGTAGGTAGGAAGAGACTCAGGGAACGAGGGAAGTTCACTTTAGAATGTCCCGGAGTTCCCAAGTTTGAAAAGCGACAGGGGATCTTGAGAGGCTCGCGGGGAGCTGCGCCCATTTCCCCTTCCACAGCACAACTGGAGGCGTGTTCCTCTAAAGGAAGGCCGAAGTCAGGCGCCGTGTGGAGCCCGAGCAGTCCCTGCCGGCCGACCTCGGGCTCGCCTCTCCCAGGGCCGCGGGGAGCATCCTTTCTGAGGAGCCGGGGCAGGCGGCGCGCGACTCCCGGCGCTCTCGGCGCTGGGCCCCGCCGCGGCCCGGGCGTTACAGCAGGAAACGCGTCGTCCCGTTCTCGGTCTCCCAGTCAAAACGTTTGGCTGAGTCTCGAAATAACTTTTTTGATAGTCCGAAAAAGAAACACAGCAAAAAAAGACTCACCATCAGGCTTGCGTCACAGAACCATTTCCCTGGACTATAGTGAGATGGGTTTTTTTTTCATTAGTTGCAGAAACTGAATTTTTGGTGGTTTACCTGCCTGCTGCGGCTCCTGTCTGTATCATCCGCCCCTTCTCCACCCACTTCATTTGGTTGTTCTCTCTCTCCCTCTCCTTAAAACTCCCGGTACTCGGTCCCGTCGTATATGGCCCTCTGGTCTAACCTAGACTTTAACCACGGTCAGTATAAGCCGCAGTGTTCGCACAGCTCTCACAAAATGGGGCATGGTTTTGGCTCCTTTGGTCTACAGCGACGGAGTAGTTTTGCTTTGCTTGTTCCCTTTTTTGGATATCGAGTTCGGTGACGGCACTCGCCTGCCAGTTACAAGTTCCCTCTCCTCCCAAACAGTTCTAAGGATTTATTTTGACAGGGACCTGAAGAGTTAGGAGAAGTTCACCATGTGCAAAGACTCGCCTTCCCTTTCCCCCCCGCAAACGAGGATGAACACAAAACGATGTAATCAGTTAAACAAAACAGACTTTAATATCATTAAGCACGGATCACCCCATTATGTCACTTCGAAGAAGGAAGTAATAAAAACGAAAGTCTTGAGAATAAAATAAAATTATGGCAGCTGTCCATGTGAGGTCTGGATGCAGAAGCAGGACTTTTCGGTCTTTTTAAAAAGAGCTCCTATTGATGGACGATTTTCAATATGAAATAACATGCGTAAAGCTAGCGCTGTCAGGGTGTCCACACATACGAGGTGCCCAATGAGTGTTTAGTCTTCCCGTCTCCCTTTTCTTCTCCCCATCTTTCGAAATTTTGGCAGGAGACACAGACTTCCCAGTAGCTAAGGAAATTATGCCCAAATTTCACTTCTGTCTCATGTAATCTCTACTTAAAAAAAAAAAAAAAACTCACAGAATTTATCCAGGGAACTTTAATATCTCATTAAAACTTAAAGGGAATAACTAGGAAATTATGCCCAAATTTCACTTCTGTCTCATGTAATCTCTACTTAAAAAAAAAAAAAAACTCACAGAATTTATCCAGGGAACTTTAATATCTCATTAAAACTTAAAGGGAATAACTAAAAAAAAAAAAAAGTATGGTGATTACATAGATACAAATCCGAAATACATTAAATTAACTCGAATTTTTCGGTGGCTGTCATAGGTAACTATTACCGTTTGATTTCGTTCACCGATTTCTACAATAAAAACGAAATTTGTGGGCTCTTACTCACTTCTAGCGTTTCTGCTGCAGCAGCCTTCACCCACACACTCATCTAGCTCGACCTCTATCTTTCACAGCGCACATGTTATCTTGAAGCTATTCTGTTATCCACTTTTGAGAGAGTCTTGTGCGCATTTTTTCTTTTAAAAAATAAAATGAGAAAATGGAGAAAGAGTCTGTAGCACCCCCGGGTGGAGAATACCCACCTGCCCGCTCCTTCTGCCCTGGGTGCGGAGTCGCTGGAGAGGAGAGTCTCCTGGAATGGCTTCGCGGACCCCGCCCGGTCACCTGGTTCCGGTTCATTTTCTCAGGGACCCATTCTCAGGGAGTAAACAGATATGCAGTGAGTTTCCTGGCAACTTTGCATTGCTCCTGAAATAGAAGAGAGTTTCCGCAGTTTGCCTCCTGCCTCAGGCTTTCTTGCTTCAAATTTTTTGGGGGGAGGGATGTTCCGCGCAGTTTTTGCCCCTTCTCCTTCCAAATGACAAGGCCTGTCACCATGGGTGACTCGGCGTGCGCGGCAGGTCTCAGCCTTTTGGAACCCGCTGCACTGCCGTGTGAGCGGGAGAAAGGTCGCCCCTAGTTAGCACGTAGCTCCCGCGGAGGTGAGCGCGTGAGCACAACGCGTGCATCTTGCACACTACACCCAAGTTCAATGAGCCGTGCGTGATGAGAACTTGGGGCACCGAGATCTTCTTTTCACACGAGCGCGTTTTGGGAATCTGTGGATAGACCGAGGGGCTCGACCATGCCTTCAGTACCAGGACTTTACTCTTTCGGAGATCTATTTAGCTCGTTCTAGGAAAACACACCATACACTTTTCACACGAGCGCGTTTTGGGAATCTGTGGATAGACCGAGGGGCTCGACCATGCCTTCAGGACCAGGACTTTACTCTTTCGGAGATCTATTTAGCTCGTTCTAGGAAAACACACCATACAGGAACATATACAAGTATCTCCCCGCCCTCCACTCCAGAGGTCTGCAAGCCCCGAGTGCGATTGTAAATCCTCCTGAGTCCCGCGCCGTGTTCTAGTTCGCGCAGATCCGAGAGCGCGGCGCGGAGGTCACACTCAAGTTCAGAGCTGCATATTCGGGTCATAACTGGAAGAAAAGATTACAAGTCCGGCCCGGGGCTGCTGTCTGGGCTCAGCCCGGCGTCCCCTCAAAGTCCTCCTCTGCCCGCACAAGTCGTGTATTACTGTGCTTTGCGCAAACTGGACGCCACGCCTGAAGGGCCGAGGAATCAATCGCTTGAGTTCTGTGGATGTCTTGGCATCAGCGCGACCAGGTCATGCTATTTCTTCAAGTTGAGACTTGAAGTGAGCCCCCAGCCTCCACCCCACCAACTTTGAGGTTCGCGAATAACTCCAAGGGCTCTTCCATCTGGATATCTAGTGTTCGGGGGTGGGTCGCAGCTCCCCGGACCCCTTGTGTCCTGGCCCTGCCTCGCACCGAGGGTCGCTCGGCAGCGGGGCAGCAGGGATGGCGTCGCGGCCGAGCCAGGGTATGGAGGAAGCAGCTGAGGGAAGCCCACTCGGACTCTGGAGCAGCAGCAAAGTCGGAGGCGTTTAGGCGGCTTGGCCTGGAGCGAGGGGCGCGTATGGGAAACCGCTTCTTGAGCTTCGAAGCGCAGGCAAGTCTGGCGGGGAAGGGATCAGGGGCGGGAGGGAACTCTGTTCTCATCATGGATCTTGCTGGTATCCGCCAGTCAGCAGAAGCACATGGGGTGAGAGCCCCAGAAACCAGGTAGCTCGCTCCGAACAGCGAAGCCTTGTCGGACCCGGTGCTCCCTGCCAAGGCGGCGCAGCGGCCTCAGCCTTCTGGGTGCCGGATGCAGTCTGGCCCAGGGTTGTCCAGTCGGGCCGGCCTACCATTCAGAGAGAGCCTCTGCCTGTGATGGCCGTATGGCAGGGGAGCCTCAGGCACCGGCCTAGACCCTGCGGTGAATTCACAAGGGTATTTCCAGACCCCAGTGGTCTCTGGTCAGGGGTTAGCTTAGACTCAGGTCTCTTCTTCCACCAGAAAGAATTACACAAGTTTCCCAAATCTGCAATCAGTGAACTCAAGGCTGACTGCCTTCTTAGGATCCTGTGTTTTTGGCTGTAGATGTGAATTTGGACTTTCTTTTTGTCTCCCTCAAGTGAGTGGGTCACACAGACAAAAGGTGTGTGACAGACCTGGGAAGGATTCATCCCCTGTTCACTTATGTGCCTCCTTCTTGGGACACTGTGTGTTCCCCACAGTCTTGGGCCTGCCAGGAGAGGTCCTGAGCTGTATGAAATGGGAGAGGCCTATCTGTCCTATGTGGCCTGCAGAGAGGCATGAAAATGACCAGGAAACAGGACCTGGGTGTGTGGAGGGATGAGGGGCCCATAGGGTAGCTTTCTTCCTGTGAAAAAGAGATCTGGGGAGTTTTGCTGCCTGGACTAAGAAGACCTGGTGGATACGCCTGTCTAAGGGTAGAACAGAACAAGGCCAGAGATCCTTGAGACCAAGTTAGGATCTGAAATCTGTATTTTCCTGGCTGAACTTGTATTTTAAGCTTATTTCCCATTTGCTTTCCTTTTGCTCTTTAGTGAAGTGATTTTGAAAATCTTGCCAGAGTGAAGTCATTCAGTTAGCGGATATTTGTTGAGAGATCACTGTTATATCAGGCACAGGAATGGGATAGTGAATAAGACAATTCTCGTCCTCATAGAGTTTACCATCCAATTTTTTTTTCTGTAGAGAAAGAAACAGGCGACTAAAAGATGTCATGAAAAATGAGACAGGCACATCCAGGGAGAGGTGAGCATGGCTATTTGGGACTATTTACGAGAAGTTCAACATCCCTGAGACAGAGGACAGAGGACCTGGTGGAGGAGTAGAGCCTGAGGAGATTAGCCTGGACCCAAGAGAGTGGTAGCAAGGGTAAGCAGTTCATCATGGGGCCTTCATGGTCGTCACGCAGGAGATGGAGCCCAGCGGTCATGGTGCTGTGTTCCATCAGATGCCCTCTAGGTTTCCCTTCTGGTGTGAAGATTTGAAGGAGACACTTTTATTTTATTAAGGGAGCTGGTGTTTCCTTGACAGGACCCACTGAAGCATGTGTAAATAAAAGACATCTATCCCTGTTCTATCTATGTGATTAATACTTCAAAGACACTTTTATTTTATTAAGGGAGCTGGTGTTTCCTTGACAGGACCCACTGAAGCATGTGTGAATAAAAGACATCTATCCCTGTTCTATCTATGTGATTAATACTTCAGACTTCAAAAACGAAACAAAATAAAACCCTGAAAACTAATTTCAAGAGAATCCATCTAGTAGAAAGTTTTGTGAAAATACTGCAGTTAGAGAATTGGTATTTGAGATTAAATACCAGTTCTGCTGTTTCACAGGCACTTCACATATATTGTCTCTTTTAAGTCTCATAGCAACTCCTTGAAGTAGATATTTTTATTTCCATTTTATAGATTAGGAAGCTGAGGCTCACTGAGGTTATACAAGGTCACTTGGGGAGTACGTGGCAGAACTGTCCGACTCCAAGTCTGTGTTTTCTTCACTCTTCTCATGGAGTCCCTTCCCAGCCCAGAGGGTGATGATCCTAAAAAAAGAAAATAGTGAGCAGGACACTGTCTGTCTTCCCAGTTTACAATCCAGTGGAAGATACAGAGAAATAAATACAAGGCACTCAACATCCCTTGAACATAGAGGACAGCGGACTGGGAAGGCCTTAAACTCTCAGAAAGCCAGGTCAAGGGGGTGGGGCATTTAGCTCAGGGTAGCTTGGGTCTCATGGGGAAATCTGGGAGACCATTCATAGGACAAAGGTTTTCATGGATTCACACAGCCCTTATCCGTATTGTATTCAAAATCCTTTCTGGAAACATTAAGCCTTCACAGCAATTCTGGGACTCAGGACTGCAATAAGCCAATAACTCTGCTCAAGTGAGACAAAAGAAAGGTTTTGCAACTAATTAGACTAAAAAAAAAGTGTTAGTTTGATGTCACAATGATTAATAATGAAATATTTAGACATGGTACCTTTAGCTGGAGCTACTGAATCCCTTTGTAGCACAGGGGCAGGAGGGAACAACAATGTTTGCTGTTTCACAGGCACTTCACATATATTGTCTCTTTTAACTCTCATAACAACTCCTTGAAGTAGATGTTTTTATTTCCACTTTATAGTTTAGGAAACTGAGGCTCAATGAGGTTATACAAGGTCATTTGGGGAGTAAGTGGCAGAACTATCTGACTCCAAGTCTGTGTTTTCTTCACACTTCTCATGCAGTCCCTTCCCAACCCAGAGGGTGATGATCCTAAAAAAGAAAATCATATTAAGAGAATTCACATTTGAGGACTTGACATCCTTATGGAAAAAATAGGATTGGATGAATTTATTGTACCCTATAAATTATGTTTTAGGATTACCAATATAAAAAGTTAAGGAGATCAATAAGGAAAACACCGGAAATATTTTATACAAATTGAATTCATACATTACAATTAATTTCTGTTTACCATTGCTTGTTAGAAAATTTTCAAGATAAGGAGATGCTTACCCATTAGTTTTGTTTTATTATACAGAGAAACACATGTGTGTCTAGTCTTACACTTAAATGAAAATATCCTTCTGATTTTCTAACTTATAGTCTCTAGGTCACTTTCCCTGGGTTGTCACTAAAGGTGGCTGTCATTAGCATGTAGGCCATCTAAAGTCTGTGATTAGGTGAGGGATTATGGTAATATTATAATTTTATAAATTGATAAAATTTGATAGGTAAAAGGAAAAGGATTTTTTAAAAAAATGCTAGGATTACATTAATCAATCAGTCAATCAATTCAATAAATATCTGTTGAGCACATACTGCCTGCTGGGGACTGTGCTGTGTGCTGAGGCTATACCATTGATTCAGGCAGAGTCCTTGCTACCCTATGGTAATATTATAATTTTATAAATTGATAAAATTTGATAGGTAAAAGGAAAAGGATTTTTTTAAAAAATGCTAGGATTACATTAATCAATCAGTCAATCAATTCAATAAATATCTGTTGAGCCCATACTGCCTGCTGGGGACTGTGCTGTGTGCTGAGGCTATACCATTGATTCAGGCAGAGTCCTTGCTACCCTGGAGAGTATATGAGGAAGGAAGGAAAACAAGGCTTACTCAGCTCCTGCCATGTGCCAAACACTCTCTGAGACTCATTTAATCCTTCAGGCAAGCCTGCTGTCTATCCCTATATATGCAGAACACATGCAAAAAAGTGAGGCTCAGAAAAATTAAATAGCTTGTTCAAGATCACACAGCTAGTAAATGGCAGAGCTCCAATTCAAACCCAGCAATAAAGACCAAGTTCTTTTCACTGTGGCACACTACATCCTTGACTATGAAAAGACTAAAAATTGTGAATACTTGTTAGACACTTTATTCCTGCTTGGCCTGTTTCCTCAACTAAAACAGCTGGGCAACTATTCTTCTCCTGTTCACTCATGCAGCCCTCTTAAAACCCAACAGCACTGTAAAAAATTTTTAAAGATGTTTTTAATTGTTTAGCTTAATTTAATTTTATGCAAGAAAAACATATGAGCCCTGATAACAGGTTTATTGTAATAATATATTCACAGGAAAAAAAAATCTAATCCAATAGGATCAGATTTTGATGAATTGTTATTGTTGTTGCCCTTTGTTTTATTAATTAATTTAACACCAAACATTTGTTGGACACAGTAGAATTGCACTAAACCTGTAGATACAGAGATTAGGGGAAATTTCTTATCTAAAAAGGAGCTCCAAATCTTGTGGGCTGAAGATATTTAAATAGGTAATTATAAAAACGTACTTGTAACAGGTGCCCAAGCTCTCTTCAGATCTAACAGCATTCTGAGCCTCCTCTGCCCAGGCTAGAAGCTTTGTGTCTTGACAGTGTTTCTCAAGCTTTGGAAGACACCCAGGCAGCTTGTTAAAAACATAGGATCCATTTCACTCCCAGAGAGTAGGATTTTCTGGAGGTGGAGCCTGGACTCTCCATTTTAAAGAAGTTCCTGGGTAGTTCTTGTGAAGCATGTCTAGACCAGCATTTGAGAAGAAGAGACAGACCACTTAATTATAGTCAAGTAGCCTAAAAAAAACAGCCCCACAACTCCTGACAATGTTGACAAAGACATGGTTATATTCCATCAGCAAAAAGGAAGGACCCAAATACTCTTAGGGCATTCAGTGTGCCACAGGTGGGAAAGGTTGATGGGAAGTCTTCAAAGCAGAAATAGATAACATCTCCCCTCCCACAACCAGGCACCCCGTGCCAGTGCCTTGGGACCCAATCGGTGACCCAGGGCATGGAACTGGGGATCAGACACTCTCCACAACCAGGCACACCGCCAGCACCATGGAGCAGGCCAAAAACATCTCCATGTGGGTGGCCCGCCATAGCTACCACGATAACCATGGCTGCTGCGAAGGCAGCTAGATGCCACAACCACCACACAGATGGTCCACTAGCCAGTGGAGTGAGTTGACACAAGGAGAGTCACCAGCAGAGATAAAGAAAGGAGGAGGATGTCTGTGTCCACAGAGCCCGTTTCATAGTGACGGAAGAGACATCTCCTGTATGATAGTATTGGGGGAACTGATCACGCCTCTCAGCAAATCAACAGAGTAACCATTATTCTTTCAGAGGGAGAGAAGAAATCTAGGGTGATGAGAGGGGGCAAGGGGGGGTGAAAGGGGTATGAGGAGGGATTGGACAAGGGGCATAAAGAATAATTACAATTTGTAACAATACATATACTAGTAATATTGATTTGATCAACATATCTCAATGTTGAAACCCAAAAATATATATAATAATTTTGATTCAATAAAAATTAAAATTAAAAAAAAAGAAGAAATAGATAACATCAATTATCACACGTTATGGTGGGGGGTGCATTTTGACTAACAGTTTTACCCATGAGTTCATTTAAAACTGTTGGAGGATGCCACTCAATTCTGGGAATTCTAGTTGATCAAATAAGAGTAGAGCAGAGAGTTCCAAACTTATTTTTTTTAAGCCAAGGAAGGTTTTATTCAAATGAAACTTTAATGAAAGGCCAATATATAAAGAACTGCTGTGGATGAACAAGAGGATGAGTGAGGAAGAGGTGGGTGCCCTGAAGACCACCAGGACAGCCGTGCATTCAGCAAACTGTGAGGCCTTGACGCCAGAGACTACACCTGCCTTCTTTGTATTCCAGGCCTGGCACAAAGTAGCCACATAAGAGGTGCACAATGAGTATTTGATGACTGAATGAATAAATGAATGAAATGCCATCATTTCTGCTTCAAAATGTATTTGAGGAACAGAAAGCTTGTTCACATTTTTATCTATAAAGACCATGGTAAATAATCCATGTAGTGTCTCATTTTCATCACCAAGTTCTTTTGACCATTCATGGTCCTGCTTGCCTTCTTCGAACATGAACTTATGAGTCATTCGGCTCTTACAGTCCAATTTCCTCTAGGATTGTTTCCATTTTACTTAATCATGGAAAGAACCAAGATGAAGTCAAGAAACCTGGTGAAATTCAGGCTGCATTTTGGGGGGTGAGTGGTAGGACAGGACGAAAAGGAAGAAAGGAAACCATTTCCTTGTAAGAATCATACATGGCTAACTTTTTGTTATTATTATTGATAGATTTATTGCTTAATAATAATTACTGATTATTTAGTAAGAAGAATAGTGTAATTTTTGGATCATTCTAGATTAGTAGCTCTTCTGCTATTGTAAATAAGAAATCTGAAGTACTAATATAGTCTTGACAATTTACTAGGTAACAAATTATTGCAAACTTTTCTCAACTACAAAGCATTACATTTTCATTTAAAAAAATACGTATTGGCTATTACAGTAAATATGTTGGATTTTTAAAATTTAATAGAAACTGTACATAGTTATGGGGTACAGAGTTATATTTCAATACACATATACAATACACATGGCTAATTTTAAAAAGTAAAATTTGTTGTTCACCTGATTATAAAAATATTTTTATTGTAGAAAGTTTCATTGTAGAAAATACAGTAAGGCACAAAGAAAAAAATAAAATTTACTTTCCCTGCCATCACCCAGAGATTATGCTGCTACTGATGTCCAGCACTCCGTTCGTATCTTTATAAAGTAGTATAAACATATATACCATCCTAGTATATTTTTTACTTGCTTATCACTACATAATATACATAAATATTTCTTGTTGTTAAATATTGTTCTATAGGGGCCAGCCCGGTGGCGCACTGCTACAGTGTGCTGCTTGGGAAGCGCGGTGGCTCTCCCGCCGAGGGTTTGGATCCCACATGCAGACCGGCCGCTCACTGGCTGAGCGAGGTGCAGGCGCAACACCGAGGGTTGCGATCCTGTGGCCGGTCCCGGTCCGGTACGGGTGTGACACTGAGGGTTGCAATCCGTTGCCGGTCATGAAAAAAGACAAAAAGGAAAAAAAAAAAAATTATTCTATAACATGATTTTTAAATTTATTCCTCATAATCTATGGAAGAAAGTACCACATTCTGTCTAACAGATTTCTTATTGTTGAATAATTGGTTTATTTTCCTTTTATTTTTTTATTATGAATAGTGCTACATTGAGTATCCTTTAGCCTTTAGATGTGTTTCTGTGCCTGAATATTTATGGCATGGGTACTTTTGAAGGCTTTTAAAGCATATGACCAAATTGCCCTCTGGAATGTGGTTATACCAAAGTAGACTCCTATGGACAATGTATTTGAACTCTTGTTCCTTACACCAGAGCTTTGCTTTGCATCTGTAATGACATTCTGGCTGTTTATGATCAGCACTGATTATTTGACATTGAGCACACCATTTTCCTAGCTTTGGGAAGAAAGAGAGTATTAAAGGCCTGGGTGTAGCTATTTTCCGGAATTTACGATTAAAAATCTATCCCAATATTTTGCTTTTCATAAAAAACCAGCAAAATGTGAGGGAGGCTGATTAGCTGGCATGGTGACTGCTGTTTCTAATGCCCTGTGGGCATTCTGAGTGTGGGCATTCTGAGTTCAGAGGCTCCTCCTTCAGCCTAAATGAGACATTATCAAGAACCTCTACCACCATGACTACCACTTCTGAACTGAGTCTGTCTTTGGCTATCAATTTGCTTTGAGGTTCTTTTCTAGAAGTTACATTTATTTTTGTGGAGGCCAAAACTAGTCACTTGCCCACATTTGTGATATGAGTCACATTAGAATAATGATCTAGAAGGGTGGTAAGTAGCTCTTACCTAAATTGTACAATAGTCAGAAGTGTGATGTGAATGGCTGTGGATATTAACATTTACAGCTGTAAACAATATTTCTCCTAGTCCCTCTCATTTCAGTCTGGACTTGACATTCTTTTCATGATCTGACACAAAGTGTATGTCTGTGCGTATGTACGTGTGTTATTTTTGAAGTTTTGAACAAGAGTCTCATATGATGTTGAGTTAATCAGTGTAAATACACACATACACATTACCCATTTAGGGAAAGTATGCTGACTGTTCTTTCTTTGCTCACAAAACTAAAAAATTGGCAGAATCTTTAACTTGTAACTTGGCAGTATTGCAATTTACAAGCAAGAAAGGAAAGTCAAATTAGGTGAAAATTTTTTGAGGTTTTTTTTTTTTTTTTCCCAGTTTTAGACAGTGGAAATCATGTAGCCAAGTGTGCACATTTGGCCATTTTCTTCTTGATTTTTAACCATGTTCATTGGCACTGCCAGAGGTAGCCTGAGCTTCCCAGTGAAGGTGTGAAATGGCCAGGGTAAGGTAAGGGATTTATGGCCATCCTTTCCATGCTGTTAATGTTAAAGTGATTGTTGCTTTAATTGTTTTGAAATATTGATTGGAGAATATCACAGAAATGTGATACTGTCTGAGCTTCATAAATCCATCTTATTCACGAATATATAAATGCAGACCCAGAAGTTGGGAGGTCAAAATCAGGTATGTTTACAGGCCTGAGCTTTTTTGGTGGGGGGAACATTTCTGGTGCCTGAGACACAGTGGGAAACTGACAACTCTGAGACCTGGCTTTCTCTTTTGAACGCTAAAGCCTTTGACATTGTGTTCACAATGAGGGAGGATTCATGAAGTAATGAAAAAACGTTTCCTTTTTAAAACATTCACACAGCGGCTCCAACATCTGAGATATTGTAAAGTGTAAGGGGCAAAGTGATTTTTATGTATGGAACAAGTTTTATTACATTATAGTTTCATCCTTATAAATTAAAGAAAGAAGTGGCTAAAAAAATAGCTGCTAGAGTTTCTTTTGAAAAATAATTAAGCAACAGTACTTACTCAATTCTTGAATTAAGCAAACTTGTCATCCTCTTTCTCTTTTTCAGAACTTAATTCCTCTTTCCAACTTCAGAAGTCATGAAACTTCCCTTTCTATCTCCTTTCCCTCCCTCTCTGTACATTGTCTCTAACATTGAAAATGTCTGTGTGTGGTAGAGGGAGGTGTGGTAAGACAGTGGTCACAACATTCTGAAAGCCAGGATAAGAGAAGCCAGCTTGATTTTGGCACTTAGAACATAGCTTATGTTTATTTGGGGATGTGAGATCTGGACTGATGTAAAAATTTAGACAACCTTTAATATTTCAGTATGTAATATGGGATGATGAGACACTACAGCATTTATAGCTTCCTGGATTGTCAACATGGCTTTGTCTCTTTTTCTGTTTTACTTGTTATATCTGTAGTAAGACATGTGTGTTTTTAAATGTTCAGGATTGGACTGTTTTTGAGTAATTAGACTGTTAATCAGGTGTGACTTGCTGGTTTATGATTAATTAAAATATGAGGAAAAATATGAGATATATTAATTGGTATGACTACACTAAATATAATTTAATCTAGTTGATTTATTTAGCAGGCATTTTAGGATATCACAGTTACTACTGTGAACCTCAATGGATTATAAATAGCAATTGTTACTTTGCAGCATTGGACATACAGAAAGTGTAGGGATTGGGCTTAATACAAATTTAGTGATATAACCCAGAAATTGCCTATTTGAATATAATTCTGCTGTCATTTTGAGTGCTGTTTATTTGCCCTCATCTCATAAAAGTAGGTTATAAATATATTTTAAAATTTCTGGCTATATGAACTGGCTAGTTTATTTAAAAATTTAAATAGTTAATTGTGATTTGTGGTCACTTATTTTTCCTCATTGATTTAATCTCTTCTTGCTTAAATAAATAAAGGTATATTCTGGATTTTACCCCCTCCACCTCAAATTTAGGAATACTGTGAAATGAGACTATGACACCTGACTGTGGAAAGGTATATTTGTATCCTGTTACCTGGGTTCCCTCCTTGGTGTCTTCTTGTGGTTCAGATGAAATTATCAACATTATATTTAGGTCTGATGAAATAAAAACTGAGGGAGTGGGGCCTTCCAGGTCCTGACATGAATGAATACACAGCCACACTCTGGTACCCTGCATCTGTCAGTGATTACATTCAGAGTACACAACTAGGACAGGATGCCCTGTGAAGAAAAGATAGGTATTAAGCCCCTTTAAAAGTATGAGAATGTGTTGCAACAAGTTCCAGAAGTAGCTCGTTGTTGAGAGCTGGAATTATACATTTGGCTTAGTGTGGATGAAAGTGCTGAATACCCTGTTATATCAAACTAATTTGATTAATGAGAGGGATGAGAGTTTGGATGCGTTTGCTTGTTTGTTTTGGAGTGTGTGTGTGTTTAGGGAATGTTTGGTGAGAGCCAGGTAATGTGAGAACAGTTCTGGGGGTTGGATCTCATTGAGAACAATTCCAAGTTTCTCATCTGACTCTGTTAATCTCTTATTAAATGGGTCTGCTTATAGCTGCAATAGAATTTGACCCCTCTGCAATGTGGTCCCCTCCTCCCCTCCATTCTGCCTTTCATCCTTGGGTTTAGGTCACAACCTTTGGGGAAGGGTGGAAAAAAAGCAGAACTGGCAATTATCCCAATGATCTGGATTCTAATTAATTAAGGCCTACTTTTTTCCTACTTTTTTGGGGGGAATTGTGCCTGTAGGCATTTTGTGGGATGGATGCATTTTTTAATGAATAACTATACCTCAAGCTTTTTTGGACCCAGAAAGGGATATAAAAAATAATTAGCTACAAGGGGCACAGTTGAAAGTATGAGATTTATACTCAAACCAAGAACTTTATTTGCATATCAAATAAATGACAGAGTCATGCTTGATGTCCCAGAATCTCTAGCTATCCTAATCAGTAAAGAAAATGAAACCAGATGTTTTCATTTAAGCTTTGAATTGTATTACTATTAAAATAAAAATCAAGTTTCTTTAAGTATTGCTCTAGGTCCAATCTAATCATTTTTAGATACAATTCTCAGAAAGGCCAGTAGTATTTTGAGAGTGAAACCTGGTATTTTGCTGGATTTAACAGTTCTCTGTGAAGCTATGTACAAATTTTATCCATTTGCCACTTTGCTGTACATTTCTTAAAGTGCTGTTTTTGTTGTGGTTTCAGTGATTCTCATCCAAAACATAGCTGCATCATGTCATGGAAAAACACTGGACTGGGAGTTAGAATCAATTCTCATCTCAGGTCTTCCATTAAATGAAAAGATTTATGCTTTTGGAAAATCACATTAACTCTTTAGACCTCAATTTTTTTTAGCTGTGTTTGTCTGCTACATAAGGTTCCTTCCTTCATCGAACATTTTATATCTTTATTTGAACATACATATCATAGTGAGCTAAATACATACTCAATTGTAGAAATTTGACTCTCAAGCTTCAGAGTAACACTGCCTAGCATTTGAAAGTGATGTCATCGGCAGAAGGTTTAAATCCCAACAGCATTAGAAAAGCAAATACTATTAACTCATCGAAACAACAGTTTTAAAAAAATCAAGCGTGTTAAGAATAATATTTAAAGATTTTATTTGTTATAGATGTCATCGGCAGAAGGTTTAAATCCCAACAGCATTAGAAAAGCAAATACTATTAACTCATTGAAACAACAGTTTTAAAAAAATCAAGCGTGTTAAGAATAATATTTAAAGATTTTATTTGTTATACTAGTAATCCATGTTCATCGCAGAAAATTTATCAAATTCAGAAAAGAAATTGACTTTAGTTTCTTTACTCAGAACTAACCAGTAATATTTTGATATATTTTTTTTCCTTTTGGTTCTCTCTATTTCTCTTACATTTTATGCCATACATGATTTATTTTTACAAAGTTGGAGTCTTATTTTTTGTACTATTTTTTTCACTTGAAACAACTTTGTGGATTGATTCTCATGTCCTTATTCCAAAACATGATTTTTTAAAAGCTTTTTATTTTTGTTTTTGAATTATAAAACAAATGCTTGCTGGATATAAAGATTTAAGCAATAACTAGTTTTATAAAACAGAAAGTTAAACTTTCTTTTTCCTCCGCACGCTGCCAACTCACTCTTTCTCAATCACATTCTCGGAGATAACCCCATTTACAGCTTGAGGTATATTCCTAAGGTCCTTAAAAAATGTAAGTATATAAATGTGTATATATGTCCACGTGTGAGAGTTTCTTACCTAGATGCGGTAATACCATTCACACTGCTCTACACTCCGTGATTTTTTCATGCCACATGACTGGGGGGATATTTTTTGATCGGTACATACAAACACATTTGTTTCACTATACTGGCTGCACAGTGATTCCATCTACGGACGCCCATTTTACAGATGACCTATTGCTGGACATTGTGGTTGGTTGAAGTTATTTTATTTTGCTTTTAAAAGTGTCACAAATATCTTGTATACTAATCTTTGGGTACATCTTTGATTATTTCCCTAGGATACAGTTCTGAGTCAAATGTTATGTACGTGTAGCTCTTGGTACAAATTACCAGTTTCCCTACAGAAAGGTCATCTTATTTTACATTCCTGCAAGCCATGTACAAGAAGCCCTTCCCTGCCCTTTTCCAACTCTGAACTGATCAAAATTTAAGGCAAACTTTTCATCATCACTGTAGCAATTTTTACCTCAATTTTAGTTTAGGACATTCCTTTCAGAGTATTGGGGAAAAATAATTCACATTCTCTGGTGCGTTGGTTCATCTTTGATTCCTCTGATGAGACTTTGTAAAGAAACCTGGGAATTATAAGTTCTATTATGCTATATTTTTACTTTTATTTAGTGTGATGCACTCCTAGGTTAATAATTTATTCCTTCTTTTAAATTTAGCAACTGGCCAACTTAGATTTCCTCTCCTATTGAAATATGAAGTCCTTTGGGAATGATAACATATTAAAGGTTATTGTCATTTATATTCCAGTAACCAGAAATATAGTTTGACTGAACTTCTGAACAACCTAGTCAGTGGGAGAGGAGAAGAGCAACCAAAATCAATGGGGAGGGCACCTTACCCAAGGGGAGGGATCATTGTTGGAGAAGGGGAAAGGAGACTGGATGGAGATTCAGTGTAATAAAGGGCAATTTAAATACATTGGAGTTCAAAATGACCAAGGCTCAAAGCCTTTTAAGAAGCATATAGCAATAAAGGTAACCATATTTATCTGCATTTAGTAAGACACATTAGCACTTTAATTTCAGTGAATTGTCCTCATTAGTAGCAAACCATCATTAGTAACAAACCATTCATTCAATCAGGAAGAAAAGTCATGTGTGACATTTTAGGTAAGTGTTTTTCTGATCTTCATATTTTGTGACTCTGGAGATAGTGGTAGAATGGGGAACAGGTACAACCCTAAGCTAGGGTGCTTGTGTTTGGTTCTTAGCCCTGTACTAATTAATATCCTGAATTACCCTGGGTAGGTAATGTAGGCCATGACAATATATTTATCTAATAAACAGCAGTGTAACCGAGCAGTTCAGTGTAGGTCCTAACACTCCATGACATCTTCGTTAAATCAGGTGATCACAATACAACAGAACACAATAAAAAGAACACCTGACCGTGGTGTTCAGTTTATGTTGTACGGTAAGGCCTTGTATTCCTCTTCATCTGAATTTCTCCAGCTATAGAAGAGTGTTGGTACAATATGACATGATTCAGAATCTATGACCTTTTGTCTTCATTTATTTATTCAGCAGATATTTATTGAACATGACTATGTGCTAGCTCCCATGCTACACACTTGAGTTTACAGTGGTAGAGCTGGAGGAGTCAGACTGGAATACGCATAAAAGGAGCCCACCCTACATGTGGCATGTCTGGATTCTCTACTGCAATGCAAATGTCCCAGTGAAGACTTTCACCCTTGGCTCCACAG
>NW_007730038.1:201653-207544 GCF_000696425.1 Galeopterus variegatus
GTCTGGATTCTCTACTGCAATGCAAATGTCCCAGTGAAGACTTTCACCCTTGGCTCCACAGCGGGAGGTAAGGGCCCATCTGTGCAATCATTTCTGTCTGAACTTTCTTTCAGCATGCAGAGGTTGGAAGCGGGAGAAAAGCAAAATTTGGATATTAAAAGTACTCTCTTCCCATTGATCTTGATTCCTGATTATGGTGCTAACACCTTTAGTCACTTATTTTACAGATGGCAGCGATTTGTTTTTGATAAGTGGCTCAATGCCTTTTCAATCAGTGGCTAAGACCAACTTTCCACATAATAGGATGGCAAATTAAAGACACGTTCCAAACACACACATACACGTATGCAGGGACATGCATACGATTGTTAAGGCACCCTGCCTTGGTCCTTCAGGATAGAAATTTGACTTACAATTGAGAAGTACAAACAGAACCACATATATTTGGAGAAAAAATTGAGTCTTAAGAAAAAACGGCCTGTGGCAAAAACGTGGTATTGGAGAAATGAGAACTTGTAAGATGCCGCATTTCGTCTCTGTCAATATGGGCAGAATAGAAGTGGTATCTTGCCGAAGTGTATCTAATCAGTATTTAACCTTACTGAGGCCACAAAGTAGGGAAGGTTTCATCTTCACTTTTGTACAAACCATTTTTCTTCCTTTTTCCTTTCTTCCCTTCCTCCTCCCTACCACCCTTCCTTCCTACCTTCTTTCCTTCCTTCTTTCTTTTTTAAAAGTCTCCTTAATGATCAAGAGTAAAAAGTTTAACTTCATACATCTTCATTTATTCTTGGATTCTTATTTAATAAAAATAGAAAAACTATTTTTAAATAAAACTCTATTTGTAAAGAAAACTCTCAGTGTGTTAGCTATGGTACATTTCTTTGAGACACAGGAACCCAGGGTGCTCTTAAACACCTTGATATTATCAAGACTTTCTGCCAACCAGGATTTAGATCAAAACTGCAATGCGTATCTGACTGTCTCAGGACAAGGAATGTTCATCTCAGGCATTTATTATGTTCTATCTCTTGATGAAAGATTGGAATAGAGTCAAACCATGTGTCTTGGTATGTGACTTTAATATTTGTATTCAGCATTTATTAGCTGATGAGTTACTGGAGATTTGCATTTTTCTGAGTCAGCCAGTATTACCTGTTTTATTGCAGTCTAAAGTTGTACAGAAGGGTGCCTTGGACAGCATGTTTTCCAAATTTTGGGCAAGCCTGACATACAATGATTCTGCAAAAATTTGTGGAAAATTCTATTTCCACTGTTAAGACTATTAAGTTACTATTAAGACTATCCCAAGTCTATCTTGACTGTGTGAATTAATTTCCAGTGTATATTTCTCCAGTTTTCTCTCTATCACGACATCTTGCCATTCCTAGACCCTGATCCACAGTTCAAACTCCCTTTTTGGTCCGCTTTAATGCTTTACTCAAATTTCACTTTCAGTAGTCTAGAGCTATTACATAAACTAGAGCAAGAAGAGAATACAGACGGATGAGCAAAATTGATCCAAAAAGTTGGAAAAATAGGACTTATGGAAAAAGGTTAAAGGAGCTAGGATAATTCAGTTTGGAAAAGAGAGAAACTAGTGGGTGCCTTAATAAAAGTTTTCAAGTATATGAAGGGTTATTATGTATGGAGACTGGTGACCAGCTGTTCTCCTTGCTGCTGAGAAGAGAACAAAAGGAAATGCTCTTTAACTTTAGCAGGGGGGAGTTAGGTTGGACATAAAGAAAAATTTTTCAATGGTGAGGTTTGATAAACATTAGAGTGAATTACTGTGCAACCTCTTTTTCTGGAGATCTTTGGAAATAAGACAGAAACTGATGTAGGAGGAATGGTTTAGATAGGTGGAGCCTTGCCTAAGGCACCGGAGAATCAACCAGATGACCCGTGGAAGCCTTTTGCTGGTCCTTTGAGTCTACACCAAGCCAACTGGACCTCAGCCAGATGAGGTACGGAGGAGTGCCAGGCTAGTTCATGCCTTTGACTGTTTCAGCAGAGGCTGAGCCAGTGTTCACCTTGCTGCAGGCGCAATTTTCTTGGTGTCTAATTGTTACTTGGTGGTAAATACTGATGGGGGCAAGGGTGGGAAGGAGGCAAAGAATACAACTTTGTCACAGTCTAAAACATACATAGGCCCTTCTTCAAAGAATTCTAAGTTAATAGGAGTGAGGTCTATGAAGTGTGCAAGGCCCTTGTAATTTTTTCCTTTTTTTTTAAAGGCCTCAATCATTTTTTTACTCAACAGTATAGCGTCTATGTCTTCAAGCCCTTCTTCAAAGAATTCTAAGTTAATAGGAGTGAGGTCTATGAAGTGTGCAAGGCCCTTGGAATTTTTTCCTTTTTTTTTTAAAGGCCTCAATCATTTTTTTACTCAACAGTATAGCGTCTATGTCTTCAAGAAAGCTGCTCCTTCCTTTAAGCTTTTGAGATGTGGAAGTATATGTGTGTCTCTGAAAAATGGAAAAAGTGTTTCATTTAGTTCGTATTAATAAACTAATAAAGGCTGTGGGATTTTAGAGTTGGATGGAATCTTGGAGAAATCATTTAGTTTAACACAGTGCATGAGTTTTTCTAGCCTTATTAATAATTCTAAAATTGTATTGTCATGACAGTAATAAATATATTATTGTAAATACCAACCACAAGAATTTAAGTATAATCATGTTAATAAAAACAACTGAGAGGGTTATTTTTGTCAAATAATGTAGTAGTATAGTATTTTTCAGTGAATTGAAATTTTCTGTTTGTTTTTTAAAATTTAGTTCATCGTTTAGATGTAAACTAAGAGATTTTGACAATATTCTCTCAAATCTTTTTTTGGATTGCAGGAGTTTGTTTTTTATTGTGGTAAAAAAAAGCCACAATATTAAATTTACCATCTTAACCATTTTTAAGTGTACATTTCAATAATGTTAAGTACAAGTTAAGCACATTGTTGTACAATAGATCTCTGGAACTTTTTCTTTATGCAGAATGGAAATTCTGTACCCGTTAAACATTAATTTCCTTTCTCCTCCTCCTGGCCCTTGGCAACCACATCTCTACTTTCTGTTTCTATGGTTTTGACTACTTTACATATCTCATATTAGTGGAATGATACAGTATTTGTCCTTTTGTGACTGGCTTATTTCTCTTAGCATAATATCCTTGAAGTTCATCCTTGTTGTAGAGTGTGACAGGATTTTCTTCTTTTTTAAGGCTGCATAATATTCCATTACATGTATATACTACATTTTCTTTATCTATTCATCTTTCAAATGGATATTTGGGTTGCTTTCACCTCTTGGCTACTGTGAATAATGCTGCAATGAACATGGAAGTGCAGGTATCTCTCTGACATATTGATTTTGTTTCCTTTGGATGTATGTCCAATAGTGGAATTGCTGGATTATATAGTAGTTCTATTTTTAATTTTTTGTGGAACCTTCATACAGTTTTCTGTAATGGCTGCACCATTTTACATTTGCACCAACAGTGCACAAGAGTTCCAATTTCTCCCATCCTTGCTAACACTTGTTATGTACTGTTCTTTTAATAGTGACCATCCTAGTGGGTGTGAGATATCTCACAGTGGTTTTGATTTGGATTTCTTATGGTTAGTGATGTTGAACATCTTTTCATGTGCTTGTTAGACATTTGTATATCTTCTTTGGAGGAAGGTCTATTTAAGTCCTTTGTCCATTTTTTTAATCTTTTTTTTTTTTAATTGTTGAGTTGAACAAATTCCTTATATATTCTGGATATTTACCCCTTGTCAGATATATGCTTTGCAAATATTTTCTCCCATTCCATAGGTTGCCTTTTCACTCTGTTGATAGTTTCCTTTGATGTGCAGAAGTTTTGAATTATTTACTCACTTTTAACTACTAAAAATTTGAACAGTGGCTAGTAATATATTTTTGGTTACTTCAAACATGATTATTGCAGTAAAACTACAAAAAGGGATTGATTCAGTACTAATCTTTGATTATGAAAATACATATGCACTAAACCAAATGTAAACCCTTTGGCCCTGAACAGTTAAGATGAAAGATTATATAACTGCAGTTTTTAGCCTAGAGATTTTTCTCTTTCAACTATTTTAAGAAGGTTTGAGGTTATAACTGTGTTTTAAACTTCTGATATTGCTCTACAAAAATGTCATTAAAGTGAAAGTAACCTTTTACTGTGCAACGTCAGACATATTCACACGGTATATTCTTTCTCTTTTAATTATTTCCTTTAATGCTTCATTCACAAAGATTGTTAAAGAAGCAAGTGCAGTGAGGATGTGCTTTGGTAGGCAAGGAGAGTACTTGTGTTCAGTCTCCCACCCACTGCCTAAACTTGAACTATTAATGTAAAGCCCAGAAACCTGAACTGTTATCTTTTACTTCCCCAATAGGGAAAGCCAGACCTATTCATATTAAGTTGGTAAATGTGCAGAGAATTCATGGGTCAGTCTGATATTTTTAGGGCTTTTGTAAATTGTTTTTGTTATTGCAAGATATTCAGATCTATACCACCTGAATTATTGTTAGAAACACTAGCAGACCACGTAAGGTTGGATTTTTCATTTAAAGAATATACTAAATGGAGAAATATGGGAGAGACACCAGAGACAGTCTGGTGCTTCTGGCACAGGTAACACAGTTAAGTCAACAAGTCTTTTGGCTTCACGATCAATGGCAGCCTGAAGTTTGGCTTGGTCAAGAGTTTGTATGTCCCCTTTCTTAAATCAGAAAGGTCATATGTCACAGAATATTTTTCTCAGCTTTTAAAAATCCACTGGCAGCTTATCCTGATTCCTTAAAACAATTTTTGAAAGGAACAAAGCTAGAACATTTGATACTTCTTATGTGTCTGTGTTAGAGTCAGACACATGCACACACAAACACTTGTTCTTAAGACTTCTGTGTAGTCAAGAGAGCTTGCGTGTTCAGAACTCAAAGCTGACCTAATAAAAGACACCAGACTACAGTACTTGCTTTGTTTGTTCTGTTTGAATGTGTGCAAGTTTCATTTTCAAATTTTATTGTCAAAACTGTGAAAGCAAGGTGTTTGCTTACCGCTGGGATTTGATTCCATCTTAAAGACTAGGAACAGAAGTTTAACATGGGTTTCAGAAAGCAGCTGTTTTGTGATGCATGCATAATACCTGGTAGAAAAATATAAAGCAACCTAGTAAAAGTAAACAACGACATAAAAAAGACTAAAAAATTAAAAGTTGAATACATAGTACACCTTTTACAATAGAAACCCTGACTTTTAAGTAATTGCTCCACGCATTTAATATGAGAAACCTGTGAATGTTCATTCCTAGAAGGTAAAAGATCTGATGTGGTTGTATGTTTCTGTCCTATTGTTCATGTTGAGCCAGCTATTTGTGTATTCAGATTCACCAGATTCATGGGATGGTTTCTAGCATGAGTTCTGGTATGGCACTCTGTGTCCTGGTTTCTCTATCTGTTTTTATGATGCACATCCTGTTGATTCTACTTATTATGACAGAATAAGGAAATATCTGTGGATTACGATAGTGCTATTGATATGCACTTGATACTTCAGCTAAGACAATCATAAATCAGGTAAAACCAAGTGTCTTTTAGCTTTTAAACCAAGATGTGCATTCCCCACCTGCTCAGACTGAAAACTGTCTTGTAGGATTAAGAGGCTAGAGAGGGTGCATGGAAAATTATTTTTAAAGGAAAAGGAGTGATATATAGAGTTAAGTAACATTATAAACTGTTAAAGGACGAATGTTTCAACACAAATAACAACCAAGTTATAAAAGCCCTGTGTATGATATGTTTATTGTTATTAGTTTTTAGCGTTTGCAGTCTTTGGGGACTTTGCTGGCCTGGATTTCTAGTTTAGCAAAGTACATTCAGCTG
>NW_007730038.1:208484-210514 GCF_000696425.1 Galeopterus variegatus
TTTCCCCCTTCGAAATAAACATACACCTAATATTTTTAGATTAGAAAAATTATATAGCTTTATTGTAAAGATATTCAAATATTATAGAAAAGTACAAAGTAAAGAATAACAACAACCACTCATAATGTGATAACTGGTGATCATCCTTACAGATGTCTCTCAGTGTATATAAATTCACATATAAATATATATAAGTAAATACACACACACTTTTACATAAATGTGATAATATGAAGGTTAGGTACTTCAAAAAGTTTGTGGTATATGAATAATTTTGTAACCTTTTCCCATACTAATAACTATAGATCTACATTATTATTTTAATGGCTGCATTATGTATGTTGTATGTAGAATACTGCCTGACACTCGGCAGGCCCTCATCCAGTAGTTGTTGAATGAATGAGCAATAATTTATTTGCTCAATCTCCCATTAGTGGACATGGTTTATTACCTGTTTTTCAGTACTATAAATCACACTGCAATGAGTTTAAGAAAAATTTATTAAAAGTCGGGTTAAAAGGTAGAAACATGTAACAGTTTGATAGTGATAAAACTTGCTGAGTTGCTAAGCTATATCCAAGTTGTACAAATTTGCATTATATCAACAGTACACAAAGGTGCTGGTTTCTGCACATTCTCTCCAACACTTTCATTGTTGTCAATCTATTAGGATTTGCCATTCTGATAGAAAAATCGCTGTACTAGTTTTACTTGCATTATTCACATATGATCAAGGAAGAACATTTCTTTGTGTATTTATCAGCCATTATGTATTTCTTTTATGTAATGCCTGTTCTTTGTCCGGTGGTTTTCTCTTGACACACCAGAGACCTGTTTTATCTTAATGAAGTCGTTTAATTTTATAAACCTAAATTATGCCCCCACACAGGGAACAAAATACTTCTTTTAGTTGGGCCTACTGATAAGTGAACATGAGGACCCATAGTTTTCTTTTGTCAGTGATAGCAAAGAAGAGAATTTGGAGAGTTTACCTCNGAGGACCCATAGTTTTCTTTTGTCAGTGATAGCAAAGAAGAGAATTTGGAGAGTTTACCTCCTAGGGCACTGTCTTTTTGTCTGAGGACCACTACTAATATTTTAAGGTATTTTTAATACTTAAAAACTCAGTAGTCATTTGGAAGCAAAGATTGGGTTGATCAACATCTGGATTCCAAAAAGTGGGAAAAAATCAGTGTATTTATGTACATTAAAATGGCACACTTCATTTCCAACTGCTAAGTACAGTGTTCACCTTTCTTCTGTTTGTTTTGGCTTCATCATGCTATTGAGATGTGTGCCTCTCTCTCTCTCACTCTCTCTGTATTTAACCAGAGTGAAAGTCCCTGGTAACCTCATATTTAGTGGTGAGACTATCACTTGAATAGTGAGACGATTTTTTTTTTCAGACCCAAGTTGCTGTTGAACTCCCTGTATGAATAAATCACGTGATCATACTAAAACAGGGGTTTTAGTACCCTTCCACAAAGTGATAATAAAATGCTTATTTTTAAAAACAGTAGGTTGTGTCCAATGGCGTTAAAATTCTTAATGCCCAGAAAATGCCAGAAAGTGAACCTCAGTTTCTTGGTAATAATAATGAAGTGGCTTCCAGTGGAGGGATTTTGTGGCTTCTGTATCATACCACTGTACTTCTCCCTTCTCCAGCCCCCTTTTCCACTTGGCAGTGCAGAATCACCTTGGTCAGCCCTTTGGCCTTGCCTGGAAAAAAGTCCTCATCAGTAAGTACTTGTGGGGTTAGGGTGGTAAAAATTCTAAAGGAAACAGTGCCTTGTGTGTAGCTTCAAATAGTTAGGTTAGTCACAGGGATACCTAATTCACACACATAGTAGAATCCTCTAGCAGCAAGCTTCATTTTCATCAGAGCATTTTGTATGCATTTGAAGGAAAAAAATGAACAAGTGAATGCAAACCACCCAGGAATTGTCCAGTTAAGAGAGTGCTAATTTTCCCAATAATAAATAGCATAACCCTTTTAAGACTTTTTTTTTTTTTTTTTTTTTTTTTTTTTT
>NW_007730039.1:0-1779 GCF_000696425.1 Galeopterus variegatus
GAACAGACAAGTTCCCTATAATCATGGAGATGATAGCTGTATTAGTCCATTTCTTTTGCTTGTAAGAGAATACCTGTATCTGGATAATGTATAAAGAAATAAACTTTATTCTTACAGTTCTGGAGGCTGGAAAGTCCAAGATCCAGGAGGTGCATCTAGTGAGGGCCTTGTTCTGGGTGGGAACTCCCTACAGAGTCCTGTGGCAATGCAGGGCATTACATGGTGAGAATGGCATGAACAAGAGAGTTAACTTTCTCATTTGCCCTCCTTATAAAGCAATCAGAACCATGCTAATGACAAGCCATTAAACCATTGACCAATTACTCCACAAATGAATTAATCCATTCATGAGTGTGCAGTCCTCACAATTCAATCGCCTCTCAAAGGCCCCATCTTCTAATACCAGAATTGGATTTCCCACCCTCTTAACACTGTTACAGTGGGTATCAAGTTTCCAATACATGAACCTTTGGGGGACACATTTGACCCATAGCAATATCCTTGTTCAGGGGACACAGAAAATAAAGTAAATATAATATGCCAGAAGGTGACAATTACTATCATGGAAATAGGTAGTAGTGGACTCCATGCTGGGGGTGAGGGGGTAAGTGAAGGCCTCTTTGATAAAGAGACATTTGAGCTGCAGAAAGGGAGGGTGTGTGTGAGNTTTCCATATTAAAAACATTCAGAGGTACACAGCTTAAAGCTGGTAAGGTGGCTCCACGAAGTCCTCAAGGACGCAGGCTTATCCTGTGTTTTTGTTTCACCATCCTGAGTTTCTGGCTTCTATCCTCATAGATACTCTATGTTCTATGATGAATGCTGAAGCTGCAGGCATTGGGCTCATTCTGAAGGCAGCAGGAGGAGCAAGGAAAAAGGGCTAGGCTGCTTCCTTTTAATAGTCTCCTACATGGTCTCAGGCAGCATTTCTGATTCCGTCTCATTGACCACACCTGAGCCACATGGCCACACTAGCTGAAAGGGAGGCCAGGAAATATAGCTTATCTGTGGCACGTATTGTCCAGGTTTTATCACTGAGGAAAAAGGGGAGGATGGATATTGGGTAGTGTATCCTCTACCACACAGTTGGGAGACTGCTGTAGTAATCCAGGGGAGAGATAACATTGGCTTGTAGCAGGCGGCAATTGAAGAAATGGTTGTAGGTCAGATTCTATAATATCATGAAAATAAACCTGACAGGATTTGCTGTAAAATTGTGTGTGTGAGTGTGTGCGTGTGCGCGCGTGTGTGCGTGTGTGTGCGTGTGCATGTGTATGGGGGGGGAGAGAGAGAGAGAGGAGTTGCTATGGACTGAATGTTTTTGTCTCCCCCAAATTCACATGTTGAGGTCATAACCCCCAATGCGATGGTGTTTGGAGGTGAAGCCCTTGGGAGGTAATTAGGTCATGAGAGTGGAGCCCTCATGAATGGGATTAGTGTCCGTTACAAGAAGAAGCCCCAGGGAGATCACTCTTTCTCTGACATGTGAGAATACAGGAAGAAAGCAGCCATCTTCAAACCAGGAAGCCGGTGCTCACCAGACACCGAATCTGCTGGCACTTTGACCTTGGACTTCCCAGCCTCAGAACTGTGAGAAATAAACATTCGTTGTTTAAGCTGTCTATGGTAATTTATTATATACAGGAGTTAAGGATGATGCCAGGTTTTTTGCTTGAGCAGCTCTAAGCATGGGGTTGCTAAGGACTGAACTGGGAAAGGCTTGTGAAGGAGCCCAGTTGGTCCCAGTTGAGGGAGTGCTGTTGTGGCCACGTTAAGTTT
>NW_007730039.1:2281-19781 GCF_000696425.1 Galeopterus variegatus
GCTTGTGAAGGAGCCCAGTTGGTCCCAGTTGAGGGAGTGCTGTTGTGGCCACGTTAAGTTTGAGACTATTAAACATCCTGGTGGAGCTTTCAAGCAAGCAGTTTGATATATAAAGCTGGAGTTCATGGGATATTTCTGGGATGGATGATATGTAAAGCCAAGAGATTAGATGATTAGAGATTACACTGGGTGTAAGTGCAGATAGAGAAGAGGATGAGATCAGGAAGGTGGGAGGAATCAACAAAGGAGACTGGGCTACAATGTCTGATGAGAGAGCAAGAGGGTGGGTGTCCTGTAAACTTCCAGGATACAGTGTTCCAACGACGACGCTGTGATTAACCATGTCACATGCTGCTAATGGGTCAAGTAAGACCCAGTGAAGATGAATCAATCAAAAGGTGATTGACAATCTTGACGAGAACTTTTTTAGGGTACATGTGGGGGACTAAAATCTGACTGGAGTGAGTTCAAGAAAAAATGGGGGTGATGTAATGTGATGGACTAGATATTCTGAAATTTCCTTCACTACAAAATGAGTAGAACCTGCATAAATGACATTGTTATTGCATTATTGGGCTTGCAAGAAGTCAAGGAATTCTCCAGGGGGCAAAAATCGTCAAACAAACCATGAGCTAAGTCCAGAGTGATGAGCAAACAGTAAGCTGCTCCTGCTGCAAGGAGATTCAGGGGCATCTGAAGGTTCAAAGTTCTCAGCCTCAGCCGTGCCTGCTCAAACATCCACCTTCTAAGGTTCCTCTCCTTCCACACCCGTGCCCTAACTTTAGCATAAGAGAACTGGAGGGACTCAATCCTTTAATTGTGTGGCACCTCTGAAACCCTTCCCATCAGACCCTCACCATGGTCCTCAGCCGTATCTTCCCTGTGACTACAGAAAATGGGAGAATCCTTCAAAGCTGCCATGAAGGCCTTCAGTTCTCCACGTGTTCCTGACTGTATATTCATAGTTCCCCCTGCCTCCCTCCTAACTACACACTCTACCACTGTAAGAAGAAGCCAAGTGACCATTTTTATGGAACACCACTGTTGTCATGGCAACTAAGTGCCAGAGGCCCTCATTTCCTGATGCCTTTCTTGCTCTTCACCTGCCGTTCTTCGCATGTTACCACCAGTGATAATTTGAGTAATATGAAGCAGAAAGCTCAAAACACAAGTTGCTGGTGTCACAGTTCCCCACAGCAAGGAAGGCTGTCCTGCCTTCTTTTGAGAAAACCACCAGCTCTCAGTGACTGTGCCAGGCTTGATGCACAGATCCTCAGGAGAGTAGTAACAGAATGTAGAACATGCATCTGGAACACCACAGAGTTTTCCTGGTGTGGTGATAGGGTGGGTGCTGGAGTGTTGACAGGATAGAGTCTCCCCTTTTCCGATGCCCTCCTTTGCCCATGAAGTCTGTAAAAGTGAAAGGTTGTGAGTATCACAGGGCGCTGCTGCCCTGGTTCTGGTTTCTCTAGTAGCATATAAATTATCCAAATTGATGCAAAAGTATTTAGAGAAACGAACTGATGAATCACAGTAGAAGAATTTAGAAAGATGACTAAAACCTATATTAAAAAAGCACTGAAATCAGTTGATTTTAGAACTGAATTATATCTAAGCTTTAAAGTAGTTGCTATGGTTTGAATGTGTCTCCCAAAGTTCATGTGTCGGAAACTTAATCCCCAATATAAAAGTGTTGGGAGATGGGGCCTAATAGGAGACGTCAATAATGAATGGATTAATCTCATTATTGCGGGAGTGGGTTTGTTAAAAAAGCAACTTTGGCCTCCTCTTGTCCTCTTTTGCTCCTACTCTCTTGCCCTTCTGCCTTCTGCCATGGGATGACACAGCACAAAGGCCCTTACCAGATGCAGGCCCCTCAGTCTTGAACGTTCCAGTCTCCAGAACTGTAAGAAACAAATCTCTGTTCTTTATGAATTACCCAGCCTCAGGTATTCTGTTAAAGCAGCACGAAACTGAGACAGGAGTGTTTCTCAAAATTTCTATGATGAAGAATCAATTTTTGAAGTTTTCATTATATTGCAGACCAATATTTGTATCAACATAATTTTGCTATAAAAATGAAACAAAAAAGGCATACCCCAATTTTCTACTATTAGATTCAGCAGACACATAGTTGCTGTGTCAAACCGTTATAAAAGTTTTTAAACACTAACTCTCAGTTCCTGCATGTGATAGGCAGAATAATGACCCCCCCAAATATATCCATATCCTAATATCTGGAACTTGCGAATATGTGACCTTACTTGGCAAAGAACTGTGCAGATGTGATTAAGTTAAGGATCTTGAGACAGAAAGATTATTCTGTATTATCTTGGTGGGCCCGATGTCATCAAATGGGTCCATATAAGTGAAGGAGACTTGAGTAAGGAAGCAGAAGTCCCAGTGAGGTGAGCCAAGCCATGCAGGCAGCCTCTAGAAACTGGAAAAGGTGGGGAATGGATTCTCCCCTAGAGCCTCCAGAAGGAACGCAGCCCTGCTGACACCTTGATTTTTAGCTCAGTGAGAAGTCTGACTTCCAAAATTGTATTATTTTTGCCACTAAGTTTGTGGCAATTTGTTAACAGCATCAATAGGAAACTAAAACACTGCACTTAGCTTGTCATGGACCAGATATATGCATTTGGCAGACTGGTACTGGTCTGAGGAGTAGTGATGCTTTAAGAAGCATATAATTTGAATTATTCTAGACCATAGAAAATGATGGCAAGTTCCCCAATTCTTTTTATGAGGCTTGGATAGGCCAATATCAAGATCTAATAAAAGGGAATACAAAAATAAAGCTATAAAGAATTTTACTTAATAACGCAGAGGCAAAATTTCTAAACCAAACATATTAGCAAATGAAATAGACATTATATTAAAAGAATAGTGTACTATGAACAAGTTGAGTATATTAATAAATGTTAGGATGATTCTTTATAGGTCTTATTAAGAAATATTTTAATATATTTTTATCACATCATCAAATGAAAGGAGAAAAATCGTATTAGTAGATTATTTCAACTTAATAGATTCTCAAAAGGCCATTATACTCATCAACCATCCCTATAAGCTCTAAGTAAAATAAATAAGACAGGAAACCACAAAAATTATAGAGGCTAGCTATTTATTAAAAATCAGTAACAAACATTGTACAAATAACAACATACTAGCAATTGCCATTAAAATCAGGAAAAGATGGGGTGCTCACTATCTCCACTATTAATATTATTTTGAAGGTTTTATCTATTAAATCAAGAAAATAAATTAATTAGAATTAGTGCAGTAAAAAAGAGGAAATATATTTTCTTTTGTAGATAATAAGCTGATTAAATGATGCACTTCTAGAAAATCTCAGATAGTCTGCTAACAGAAACCTATAAAAGAACCATGAAAGAACATGGGAATATGTTTGGATATAAGACAAATACAAGAGAAGCTGATAGCTTTTCCCTAACCCAGAAAAAAAGCCCCAGTTAGAATTAGAAATGGAAAAACATATTCTTTCTCCAATATTAGCGAAATGTGTGAGAACTGCTAGTACATTTTGAAAAAAGAAGAAAAATGAGGGGAGAACAGTGGTGCTCTAGGTAGTGAAATTCATTCTTTAATATAATTCAATAAATGCTTTTTGAGCACCTACGATGGGGAAGGCAGTTTTGTAGGCATTGAGGCATCTTTTAGGCTTTGGGGATATGGCGAAGAGGACATGAACAGCAAAGTCCTTGTTCTACTGGAAGTTATAGTGTGGCTTTGACACAGAAATAGACAAATAGACATAGTCAGTGGGAGTGAACAGAGGGTCTACACTACATGACAAAACTCTAACTGAAATTCAGTGGATGAAATAATCACTCAATAAATGATACAAGTATAACTGGCTTTTCAACTAGAAGAAAATAGTCTTCTACGTCACCTTATGTATAAAGTATATTATAGATGGTCTAGACATCTAAAAACAAGAACAGAATGTTAGATGAACATTTAGGAGAATATGAAAATAACTTGAGGGTGGAAAAGATCTTCTTAAGCAAGGGAGAAAAACAAGAGAATCTGAAAAACAAACATTCATGATTACATGCCAATTTAAAAACCATTCATGTGAAAAGATACTATAAATGTTAGAAGACAGGTCAGTAATTTTTGTTGTTATTGTACATCTAATATCAGAAGGTTACTATGTTTCTTATACAGAGAATTTCAATAAAATGACAAGAAGGGAAAAATGATAACCGTAAAATAGGCCAAGACTATGAAGAAGAAATCTATTGAAGGGAAGTATATATTGCCAATAAAAATATAGAAATCTTCTGCACCTCGTTAGAGAAATAAAAATTAAAGAATCAACTAAGGAACCATTTCTCATCTATCATATTGGCAAAAATTAGAAAATTGTTAACATTGAGCCCTGCCAAGTACATGGGGAAACAGGCACTCATGTCCTGTCAGTGGGAATTAAGGAACCATTTCTCATCTATCATATTGGCAAAAATTAGAAAACTGTTAACATTGAGCCCTGCCAAGTACATGGGGAAACAGGCACTCATGTCCT
This sequence comes from Galeopterus variegatus, assembly GCF_000696425.1. Classification (NCBI taxonomy): domain Eukaryota; kingdom Metazoa; phylum Chordata; class Mammalia; order Dermoptera; family Cynocephalidae; genus Galeopterus; species Galeopterus variegatus. The sequence goes on from NW_007730039.1 coordinate 6,834, forward strand.
GTCAGTGGGAACATGGCTGGCCACAACCTTTTTGGAAAATATTTGACAATATCTATTAAAATTAAAAATACAGAAACCATTGTCCTAGTATTCCAAATTATGGGAATCTATCCTACAGAAACAAAAGTATTCATTCCTAAGGATGTATGAACAAGGATGTTTATCACAGACTTGTAGTAGTAAAAACAAATGTAAAATCATACATGCATTCAATTAAAACAAATGGAAAACAAAACTAAAACCACATCAACAAAATACCAGTGTGTCTATCAGTGGGAAGATACTAGTATGAGTTATGGCACAATCCCAACACTGAATATTATACAGCTATTAAAAGAATGAATTGGATTTCTATAGTGGATCTGGAAGGATGTTTACACCAAAGCATTAAGTGAAAAAAACGATTTGTAAGAGCGTGCAGTAAGATTCTGTATGTGAAACCAAACAAAACAGCATAGACATATTTTTTATATGATCTTAGAGAAAGGTGTGGAAGAATATACGGTATACAAAATATTCACATGTATTCTTTCAGGAACTAGGATTAGACAGTGTGGGAGAATAAGGGATTATGAACCTTTTCTATCTCTGTGCTGTTGACTTAAGAGAAAGTGAGCTAGCTTCACAAGGACAGGAATTTTGTCTGTTGCTGCCTCTTTAGTACCTAAAATATAATAGGCATATTATATCCATTCGATATTATTTGTTGAATAAATAAACATTTCTTATTTACTTAATTAAAAAAAAGAGAAAGCATATGGGATCAGATGACAAAGAAATTAGAGGAGAAATAAGAGCAATCTAAAAAAGATGTGGAGAGGGCGACTGCAGAGATGAAAGCTCTCTTCCCAGAGGAACCAGGAGAACTTTTAAGTCAGGAATCAAAAAATATAGGGAGGAGGACACGGGTGATTATAAGGGTAATTAAACAAACAACTCTCTCTGGAACAGCAAGGCCAGTCTTCCTCCCTCCCCTCTACTGGTTTACAGAGTGGCTGGTTCAAGGGTCTGCTCCCAGGTCAATGTGAAGGGGAGAGACGCACAGCAGGATCTGATGAAATTCTGGGTCTCCAGAATGGTCACAGAAAAAGAGGACTGTGTTATAGAGGAATAAGATATACTAGATCCAGTCCCTTAGAGTAAAATCATCCCCAGTTTGCCTGTTAGTCCCCAACCGTGCACCCTAAGGGAATTCTGTGAACAGCATTCTCATCCCATGTCTGCTGAGCCTGTAGTTGGTGAGTTCTACGCAGAGACATTCCTATACAAATCCTGAATGATCCAGTGCCTGGCGTCTGTAATATTTGACTTTGCACTTCATTTAAAGCAAAGTATTAGAAAATATTTGAAGAAAATTAACATCATAAATAACAAGAACAAATGGGATGAGTGGCTAAGGATGACGCAGAGAAACATGAGAAAAGGAAACTTCAAAAATTACAACTAATATCTTCGGGAAATGTTGGGAGCATATTATGTTTACAAATCAAGTCAAGGGCCAATCATAGAAAAAAAAGTTCTTAAAAATTAAGAAAAAAATTGCTTATCAAAAGGAAGTTCCAAATAATTGGAAGACATGGCTATAAAATGAACCACTGACTTGCAAACCAAGGTATGCTCCCATAATGTAGATCAAAAAGACGAGGAGACAGGAATTATGAGGACAGTATAACAGAAATGAAGGATAGGTCCAGGAGGAGGTTAAGAGGAGGTTAGAAGAACAAAACAGAATGTGAAGTAGGAGAAGAAAAGTCAGAAGTAAAGATATACTTGACGCTTCTGATCAAAACCGCTTACTGAAGGTAGGAAGGAATAACTAGGGGAAATTTTTAGATTCTGAATTTTAAAGCTAATGTGTAAGTTTTCAGAAAAATATTAAGGCAAAGGAAAGCCAATTGGAATGGCATAAGATTTGTGTACAAGATTACATACCAGTGAACAAGGGAGCAGGGGCTACTTGGTTTTAAGAAAAAAGAGTTAAGAAACTGAATTTCTTTAGTTAGAAAATATCATATAAACATTAGACAAAAATACAGAGCTCTGAAGATGTGTCACTCACACACTATTTCTGAAAAAAATGCTCTCAACAGATGAAAAAATCAAAGAAGAAAATGATGCTGATTACAATGATAGTTGGTAAGCAAGGAAATTATTATAACTTATAGTTAAATTTAATAATACAAGTAAATATTGTATTTCATACAATTATTAAGAATTGATTTCTACGATAAAAGAGTATATTGTACAAAAATTGACCATAATTTGGAAGCAAAATTTCACTCATATTTGAGAGGTGTGATTGAGAAAGACAGAAAACTAAAAATGATACATATCTTATTTTGAGGGAGATTGTAATGATTAATGTTTATATTTATAGAGAAATACCTCTTTAAATAGTGTTGTTAAAAAACTAAATGTAATAGCTGTTAGAATGGCAATGGTAGGTAGCATTTGGCAGATTCTAGTTGCCTGTTTAATATTCTTTCTCCTTTGTTTTCTTAGAAAGAGAATTAGGAAGTGCTTTACCCAGAACTTCCTAAAAGGACTACATTTTCTAGCCACCCTTGCAGCTAGGTATAAACTAAATATATATAGTCACATCTGTGTGACTATGTTCTAGCCAATTATATACAAGTGAAAGTGCTGTGTGAAATTTCAGGGAAGCCTCCTCCAGTGGAGCTGATTCAGCTGAGACATGCTCTTTTTTTACCCCTCCCTCTTTCTTCTTGCATATGCAATGTGGGCGTGAAGGTAGGAGCCCTAGCACCCACCCTATGACTCTGAGAAAAGAAATTACTCCCTAAGAATGGTGGAGCAGAAAGAGAGTGGGAGCCTGGGTTCTTGAGGACAGTGACATCTCCATCTCAGCTTTCCTCCAGACTTATTTTACATGTAAGAATATATATTCTTAAGCTACTGTTATTTTAGGGTTTCTGCTTTACTCATGGAATCAAGTACTAGTTGATCTATCCTGGAAACCCCTAGGAAAAAAAAATAGAAACAGCAACTTAAAACTCAATTGATCTTGGAAAGGTCAGTAAAGGGAAAAAGCAATGAGTATGAAAAAGAGGGGAAAAAAGCCACCCAAACCACAATATATGGCAAAGTGAAAAAGTAAAATACAGAAGTATGCTTTTGATAAGAGATGCACCAAAAGGAAATGGACACAGCAGGGTTGAAAAATAAATAAATGGACAAATACATCTGAGGTAAATGCTAACTAGAAGAAAACAAGGTTAGCTATGGAAGTATCAGACAAAGCAGAATCAAGGCCAAGATCTTTAAGTGGAACAAAGAATACTATTTTATATAGAAAAAAAGGTTCAATTCACCAAGAAGCTAGAACAGTCACGAACTTTTATATCAAAAATACTTTGCACTGAGACAAAACAAAATCTGTTAAAAATATAAGGAAAAAAACCCAATAATCATAGTAGGGACATTTAAAAATTACTTTCTTCCAAAATATGAAACAAAACAATAACAGAATTTTTTTTTTTTTTGTCTTTTTCCGTGTCCGGCAACGGATTGCAACCCTCAGTGTTGCCCCCGTACTGGACCGGGGACCGGCAACGGGATCGCAACCCTCGGTGTTGCTTCCCGCGCCTCGCTCAGCCAGTGAGCGGGAACCGGTCTGTATGTGGGATCCGAACCCTCGGGCGCCACTGGGCTGGCCCAATAACAGAATATTTGAGTAGTATGATGAAGCTTTATTACAGCTTTATATAAAATGAATAAAGACTGAATATTATTTTCAGTTCCCATGGGACATTAAAAATGGGACATTGATCAATACTAGGCAGTAAAGAAAAAATGAATCCCTTATGTTGAAAATGTACAGGTCACATTTTCCAGTAAATGCAATATAAATAGAATTAAAAACAAAACCGTAATTAAAATAATTTAAAAACATTTGCAAATATACATAAAAAAGAGCAGTTTTCTAACTGTCTCTTGGTCAAAGGGAAAACTGGGCGATCAATTACTGGCTATTTGGGAATCGACAACACGAGCACTTCACATCTTAACATGCGGCTGCGGTCGATGTGGTTCTCAGGAAAGTCTTTGTGTGATTTTTATTGCAAAAGGAGATATATCGAAAGTAACTGATCGAAGCATTTAACTTTAGAAACTAGAATATAAAACCACATAAACCAAAAGGAGGTAGGAAGGAATTGATAGATATAAAGGCAGAAATCATTTAAATAGAAAACTGCAAATGCAGTGAAACGTGGTTCCCAGGAGCCGCCTCCTCCCTGGGAGGCTTTGAAGGGCAGCCTGGGGAGCTCCGCGCTGCGCTCCGCGAGGGCTGGGGTGGAGTCTGCGTCCTGCCAAGGCGCCTCGGTCGCACTGCAGTTTCCAGACCAGATGGCCCACGGTCTCCCCTGGCTCCCGTTCTCTGGCTACCCCTTCGTATTGCTTCATCTCCTCACCTCCTGGTCACTCCCCTTCTTCGTCTGAGACTTCGACTCCTGGATCACCCCTCCCTCGTCCTGACGACATCCTGGATAACTTCTGTTTTCTGGAGCCTCCCAATTCTTTGACCTCCTCTTTTCCAGTAAGTTTCATCTCAACTGCTCTGGTAGCACATAGGCCTAATTTGTTTCCCAAGTTTGCTCCATTTATGAAATTCTTCATTCAAATATCTCCACTCCCCTGACCACAGCTTCCTATTCCTAACTCTCTGACACAGAATTTCCTTTCTAGCTCTTCTTCCACCTTCAGTGCCTTGGCCGCTTTGGATTCTCTGCTCCAGTCCTTACCACCCTCCCTTTCTGCGTTAGTTTTCCTGATCCAGTACACTCAACCCATGAAATGTAGAAGTTCTTGTTTATTTGTGAAAAGTGACTGACTGGTTTTCATCACCCATCAGAATCGTCAGGAGCCCTGAGGTGTCATCAGGCCTTGGGGAGCGTGGGGGTGACCTGAGAGAGCTTCAGGCAGGAGGAGGCCTGCGGAAGGGTTAGTGTGGTGCTTGTCAGCAGGAAAGGAGGCAGCGAGTGCTGGGAATGCCTCTGGGAGCCCTGAGAAATGAAAGGGTGATGCAAACTTGTGAAGGGACCATGTTACCATGGAAGTCCCAGCAGAATGGATGGAAGAGGTGGGCGCTGTGGATAGAGGATGGATGGAGCAACCTCTCCTGATCCCTCTTATGATTCCGGGAACTCCATGTGACAAACAAATCCAGAAATTCTCCAACCTTGCCACATACCCCGGACTCTCATGTTCTCTGACCTTCTCCAGGCAGCATTTCACCTACAACTAATTCTGAAAAAGTAATTAATAGAGAACGGGACAAGCTCCATAACAGATATAGGTATAATTAGAGGGAAAGGGGATCAGAGAAGTAATCCCATCCATATCCTGCACAAGCAGGAAGAGACCAGAGTTGTCACTCCTGTTCTTGGGGTCTCAGGGGACCCTGGGGCAGGGGCTGCCTACAAAAGACAGAGGAAGACACCCTTTCTGAAACTCCAGTCAGTCAACTGGTCAGTTGGTTTTCTCCCTGTCTTGAGAACACCTGTGCCAGGCTTCAGGGTAGGAGGGGGCAGTGAGGAAACAGGGAGACACTAAAGTGGGGACACCTGCTCAGATTGACGTCCAAGACTTCCATAACTGGATTCAAACTTCTTTTCAGCCTCATTCCCCACCCTTTTGCCTTCCACCCACCACTTATTCAAGACACATCCAACTGTCCCTGAACATTCCAAGAATGTTCCCATCTCCTTGCCCTTCCTTATTCTACCCCCTCTGCCTGGAAATCTCTTCCCTCCTTTCTTTCTTGTCAAAATACTACCCATTCTTAAGACCCTTCATAAAGACCATCTCCTCTGTGAAGTCTCCAAGTCTCCCTGGCTCAGAGTTAATTATTCCTGTTGGCACTTATATACCACTCCAGCGAACTGAGCTCTGAAATTAGATTTCACGTGTGTGTGCGTGCGTGTGTGTGCATGTGTGCGTATGTGTGTGCGTGTGTGTGCGCACGCGTGTGTGTGTGCATGTGTGCGTGTGTATGGACCTGTGTGGTAGGTACTGTGCTCTTTGAGGGCAGGAATTTTTGTGCACAATACTGGCATATAGTAGGTGCTCAATAAATATTTCTCAAAATGGAAACAATTCTTGCTCATCCATGTCCTTGAGGGGTTATAGAAATATGCGAGAAGCAGAATGAGCTGGGACTGTAGTAGAGGAATCTAGGGAGAGCTGGTGGAAAGAAGGGGAGCAGAAGAGACCTGCCTTGGGTAATGGGGAGAGAGATGGGGGGAATTCCCTACCTCTAGGCATCTTGTATATATGAAATTATTGAACAATGAATGATATGATTTTTGTTCTTTGAGTTATTTGTACACTTTTAGGCCATTAATTGGGATAAGGCCAGTGTGTGTGTGTGTGTGTGTGTGTGTGTGTGTGTGTGTGAAAGAGAGAGAGAGAGAGAGGAGAGAGGGGGGAGAGAGAGAGGTTGAGTATCAGGGAAGGATAAGGAGCCGACCGTGAATTGAAGTGTGCAGCCTTTCTTCAAGCCAGTACTGGCTGTGACTGAGTGTGGTGGGGAGAAAAATGCTGCCTCCGCTCAAAAATGTCCACATCCTAATCCCCAGAACCTTTGAATATATGGCAAGAGGAATTAAGTTTGTAGCTGGGTTAAGTTTGTTAATCAACTGATATTGAAATGGGGAGATTATCTAGGATTATCTAGGTAATCACAAGAGTCCTTATAAGTAAAAGAGGGAGTCAGGCAGTCAGAATCAGAGGAGGAGATGTGAAGCAAAGGTTGGAGGATGTGATTGCTGACTTTGAAGATGCAAAAGGGCCATGAGCTAAGAAATGTGGGCAGAAAATACAAGGAAATGGATTCTTCCTTGAACCTCCAGAAGGAATACAGCCCTGATGATGACTTGATTTTAGTCCTGAAGACCCATTTCAGACATTTTATCTCTAGAACTATAAGATTTGTTTTGTTTATTAAGCCAATAAATTTGTAGTCATTTGTTACAGCAGCAATAGGAAATACACACCGAGGCAGATCTCTTTGATGGGCTGTTTTGTCCAGCTGTTTCTTCCCCAGGGAGATACTCCTTTTAGTGCAAAACCCTAAGCAGTTCTGAGTTCTGAGCTATCATGGGAGGACGATTCTGTTCCACCCCCTCATGCCCATGGTGTGGGTGACAGAGAAGATGGCGGGGAAGGGGAACATATTAACTGGACTTGAGCACAGCATCTATGTAAATAATTAGGGATTTGATTAGGACTCATGCATAAGGAGAGTAATACCAGGTGTCTGATTCCCTCTCCCAGGGTGCATTTCTTTGTGTAGCTTGGAGTCACTGGGTGACCCAGAAAGAGACTCTTACTCTTTGAACTTCAAACTTCTCATTTGTAAATAAAGTGGTTGGATCAGATTTCTCTCAGGTCACTGGCAGCTCAGACCCTAGCTTTGCCCTTCAGTCAGTGTCCCCTCTGCCCCACCCCCACCCCTATGTTCTGTTGCCTTTGACACACTGGCACCACAGGGCCCAGAGACAGGTTTCTTTCTGAGGTGTGTACCCTGCATGGACAACTTTCCTCAAATCCCCAGCTCCTCATTCGCCTGGTAGAAAACCTTTGTACAGAATAATTTCCACAAACTATATGTTTTTGCCATATTCTCCTGATGCCAAAACATGATACTTCTGGTGCAGAGGATGCTTTCTGCTGGAGTAGAAGGTAGGGAAGTGAGTAGGGAGACCTCTCTAGCTTCTTTGCTGATTTTTGCTGTAAATTGTTGGCCATAGCCTATTTGGAGCAGCAGAGGATGCCACTGGATAGCTAAATTTTCATATGTTAAATGAATGTGCATATTTCATTTTTTATAATTCTGTGATAGGTATTTAAAACTAATTACAAATAATCTAGGTTGTGAGATAATTCAAATAAATAGAAGTAAAATAATATATTGAATGTCTATGTGATGTACTCACAGTCATCTAGATCAAATTTTGATAGTATGTGCATTTAGTTTTTTAGAAAACGAAACAATAAAGTATCAACTTAACCTTGAATTCTCTCCCTTTCCATCCAGAACTAGCCACTATCGTTAATTTAGTGTTTATCCCTACCTTTCATATTTTTAGTTTTATTTTATTACATAATCAGGTATCCATTAGTATTATAGAGTATTACTTTGCAGATTTAAAATTTTATGTAAACGATCTTACACTTTTGTTTCCTTCTGAAACTTGCTTTTTCTTATTCCACATTACATTTTTGAGATTCTTCTTTGGTGATAAATGTATCCCTAGCTCATTTGTTTAAATTTTGTGCAGTATCCCATTGTACGAACATACCATCTATTCTTCGGTTGATGCATGTTTAGTTTTCTATTTCTTTTTCTTTTTTTTTTTTTTCCTTTTTGTCTTTTTTCGTGACCGGCAACGGATCGCAACCCTCAGTGTCGCGCCCATAGGACCGGGACCGGCAACGGGATCGCAACCCTCGGTGTTGCGCCCGCACCTCGCTCAGCCAGTGAGCGGCTGGTCTGTATGTGGGATCCGAACCCTCAGCGGAAGCGCCGCCGCGCTCCCAAGCGGCGCACTGTAGCAGTGCGCCACCGGGCCGACCCATCTATTTCTTTTTCTTATTAAAAATACTGCAAGAATATTTTTGTTCATATCTCCTTGTGTACATAGGTTAGAGTTGTCGGATTGTCTGATATGGGCATCTTCAACTTTAACACATATTGCCGAGTTCTCCAAAAAAGTTGAACCAAATGCTCAGCAATAGTGGTACCCACAATATGTCTGATTTTTCACATTGCTCCAACACTTGGTATAATCAGACTTTAAAAATTTTTCAAATACGGTGGATATGAAAACAGTTTTTCACTGATTTAATTTTCATCGCTCTAATTATCAGTGAGGTTGCACTTCTTTTCATGTATCTATTGGCTATTTGCATTTCTTCTATACATTTATGTTCTTATCTTTTGCTTATTTTTCTGTTGGGTAACTGAAAACTTGTCTTAAGTTATTAGTTTGTCAAAGTTCTCTGTAATATTCTGGCTACCATTGCTTTGGGTATATGAGCTACAAGTATCTTCCGTGTTCATGGCTTGTCTTTTGTTTAAGGTGATGATTTTGGTTTACTTTAAAATTTAGATAGTCATATTAATCAGGATTTCTCTTTGTAATTTGGGCTTTTTGAGTCTTGTTTAGGACTTCTCTATCCCTGTATCTCATAGAGATATTATTCCATATATTTCTAAGGGCTTTAAATTTTTATTTTTCACATTTAAGCCTTTTATCTGTCTGGATTAAGGTGGTATCTAATTCTATCTTATTTTCCCATGTAGATAATCAGTTGCTCTGGAACCAGTTTTGAAATAGTACTTTCTTTCCTCAGTGATCTGCCATACCATATCTGGCATATCTCAAGTTTCTTCATATGCAAAAATCTGTTTGTGGGATCCCTGAAGACATGGGCTAGCAGTTGGGTGTCAACCAAGAGTGTCCCCTACATAAATCAGTAAGAAGAATTCAATTTTCTATTGAAGAATGTAACAGAAAATTGTGCTAAGAATATGGTAAAAAACATTCTCAAAAGCATTTTGAATAATTGAAAAATGTTCAGTTTTTCGAGTGAGTAGAGAAGAGCAGATTAAAACAATGAAATATTACCTTTTGCCTGACTGGTGAAGGTAAAAAAGAAAAATAAAATTAAATTTGGAGGGAGTTTGGAGAAATGGGAAACACTTGCACCATGTTGCATGAATGTAAATTTGCTGGTGTATCTTAAAAATTTTAAAAAGACATACATTTTGTTTAACTCAGCAATTCCACATCTGGGATTTTTGCCTGAGCAAATAGGCAATACACACTTTTGTTGCTTCCATATCTTATGGAATATTCCACAATGGGCACTCCCCACAATTACTTACTCATTTCTTTAGTGGTAGACATTAAGTTTGTTTCCAGTTCTTTGCTACTGCAAACAATATTTCTGTGCATATCCTCAGACCTGTCCTCCTATGAATGTATGTGGGATTGGGATTAATCAGTCACAGAATGTATACATAATATCACCTGAGACTGCCAGATTCCTCCTGAAATGATAGAACCAGACTGTGCCTCCCACCAACAGCTGATAAAAATTCTTCATGTGTCCTCACTGTTACAGAATATACCAATATTTGGTTTTATCCACTTTTCTATGTTTTATTTTTTGTCAAATTAATGGTATTAAGGTGGTATCTAACTGTCTTAATTTACATATTTCTGATTACTAAAAAGTTTGAAATATCTTTATATACTTATTAACCATTTGTATTTCCTTTTCTGTGAATTATATATCCTTTGTGCATTTTTTGGTTGTGTTTCTTTCTTGTTGATATAATAAAAATCAGCTAAGATTTATTGAGTGTTTTCTATGTGCCAGGAAGACACTCTTAAGTAATTTAATACAATAACCGTATGAGGTAGGTACTATTATTGTTATCTTCATATTATTGGTGAAGAAAATGAGGCCAGAAAGGTTAGATAAAGTGTTCAAGATTATGTGGCCAGTGATCTGTGGAGCTTGGTTATACAAGGGCTCTTCTGTATATTACACATTGATTTTGTATATTGCAGATACGTTTTCCAGTCAGTCATCTCTGTGTGTCTCTCTGAACACAAATTCTTAATTTCTATGTAGGCAAACTTAATTTTTTTGCCTTAACATTTGTATTCATTGGGTCCTTTATAAGATAATCTTTCCAACTTCTAGTAAAAAAAGATATTCTCACCCACTTTTTTCCTATCAGCTTTATATTTTTGGCTTTCACATGTACAGCTTAATTTTTCTGGAGTCCATAGAGGTGATTCTGGGAAATCACCTGGTTTTATAGGAAATACATTTAATATTTTTCCTTCATTATGATGATTTTTGTTATATAGACTTTTCATTCTCATTCTTAGTTTCTGAGATTTGATTTGTTTGCTTCCTTTTTTAATTTGTGAAGTCGAACTTTATCAACCCAGGTTCAACTTCTTTTCTCACAATGTAAGGACATTGCCTCCTTGTAATGTCACCTCTTCCTAAGTTTAAAGGTGAATCCCTAACCACAAGTGAAAGCATGAAAAAATGGGGTAATTGACAGTGGTTCTTTGGTATCTTATATTCTCCATCCCTAGGATCATTTTTTTCACTCTCTATAAATGAACCTGGAAGGGCACAGATGTCCAAGGTTTTTGATCTAAGAAACTGAAAGGATGGATTTAGGCAATGAGATAAGGAAAGCTATAGGTTTGCAGAAGATCAGAAGTTTAGTTTTAGATAATTGATTAGAAATGTCTATTAGAAGTTTAGTCTTAAATAGTTTGATTAAATCTCTTTATTAGGTGTCAAGTAGGCAGCTCAATACACATACCGGAACCTGGCCTTTTGCTTAATCTATGTCTGGTGTAAATAACTCTTTTTGTGAGTTTTTCTGTAAAGAGGAAGAAAGAAATGGGGTAAGTATATTTTTCCCTCCTTTGGTCCTGGCTTACTATTATGATTTTTTGCCCCAAACGAACTTTAACAATGTATTTGATCTTTTAAAATTCCGATATCTCTACTCATGAATTCGTTTCTTTTCCTATTTGAATATTCCTTCATAGAGTACTTTTCTTTATGAATCTTGTGTAGCAAGATTCTGATGCCATATTGCCTGAAGATATTTTACGATATCTCTACTCATGAATTCGTTTCTTTTCCTATTTGAATATTCCTTCATAGAATACTTTTCTTTATGAATCTTGTGTAGCAAGATTCTGATGCCATATTGCCTGAAGATATTTTAATATATTTTTATTAGGCCTCATGAGACCATTTGCTAGATATAACATTGACAGTTCAAACTTCTTTTCCTTCAGTACTGGGCTGTGAATCCCTCGACTCCCCAACTGTTGTAACCAAACCAATCCTGCTTACAAACAGCTCTGCCTGGAGAGATCAGCACTTCTCTCCTGCTCTCCCACGTCACAAGTTGTACAGGGCTGGGCTGGCCTGGGTGTGATGGGTGAGTAATCTGCCTAAGTCTGGGGTTTATCCTTATTTCCTGCTTTAAGATATGAGCCACATTCTCCAATGTATCACTGATGGAATTGAAATTTTGGTTTTCATGTGCCTTACTTTCTTGTCTTGTTTCTCATTTAGTTCAGAAATTAAGGATGATAAAGATATATTCTATTTTGGGGGCTCCTTCGAATTCCTCTGAACTTGTTTCTATGCAATAATCTAAGTATGGAAAAATATATGAAAAGATTGACCAAGATGGCCTTAACATTCCCCCCCACTTGTCTAAACTTTAGACAGGTTTCTTCTCCACTCCAGGTCCTGAGCTCCCTTTTTTTAAAGAGCATTATTTACAGAAAACTTGTAATTGTAAATTCTCTCTGCCCCTTTAGGATGAAAATATTCTTAAAAGCTTCTTGCCAGTTCTACCATCCAGGACTGTCTTTCTCAAGGACCTGGGAACCATCCCTTTGAAATGTAATCAAGGAAGGTAGTGGTCTAATCTCCCATTCTTTAGGAAGGTAGGAGTCTAACTTAGGGGGAGCCTTGTCCCAAGTTGAAAAACTATCTCCCATCATGAAGATATGAAAAAGATTACTTTCCTTGGGTAAGGTCAATTAGTAAACACAGGTAGCCTATAATCTCCCTCACCCCAGCTCCTAAAAACCCTATAGGCCTTTGTTTCAGCAGAGTTGAGCTCAGACTGAGTTTGGGCTTCTCTCCCCTATTGCAAAAACCTTAAATAAAGTCTTCCTTGCCTGTTTAACTCTGTCTAGTGTGATTTTGCTGTGACAGGTTATACAACTGAGTTTTAAATTTGTTATTTTTATTGGTAAAGGGACATGAAAATCAACTACATTGTATATTGATAAATTAAAAAATAAAATAAAACCCACTATAATAAAAAAATAAATTTGTTATATTTTAAAAGAAAAA
>NW_007730039.1:21629-22983 GCF_000696425.1 Galeopterus variegatus
TATCTATCTATCTATCTATCTGTCTGTCTATCTACCTATCTGTCTATCTATCTATCTGTCTGTCTGTCTATCATCTATCTATCTATCTATCTGTCTGTCTGTCTGTCTGTCTATCTATCGAGTGAACATGTCTAGCATGTTTGTTTTCTGCTGAACCCAATCTTAAATAATTTCTGTTTGGTACTTGGAAATGGGAAGATGCATCTGACAGAAACTAAAATGTGACATTGGCTTGGTGCTGACTAGTAGGCAGCATGGACGCGGATTTTACTGGCTGAAAGTCTGTTGACTGTTGCTGTGAGTGGCAACACATTTGAGAAAAAGAAGCTGCCACAGTTGGAAAGCTAACTGCCTGCCAACTGAGGATGTGGTATTAGTAAAAGTGATGGGAAAAATGCAGAATATTGTCGTGTGTTAGCTGCTTCTTGCCACTGTCATCCATGTTTTGGAAGAGAGATGGATTCAGGCTGGAGCTCACCAGTCTGCGAGGAGAGACAGGAGGAGGAACTGCTGCTGGGTGGTGCTCTCTGCCTTATGTCTCTAATTTAAATTGACTGAAAGTCTGGAATTCGAAGTTTGGAAAAAATAATCACTGTAATATCCAGAAAAAACCAAAACAAAACAACTCAGTGCAGCATTTCTTTTTTTGTGATCAAACAAACAAAAATGAAACACAAGGAACGAACTTGAAGAGGAGGCAATATGAAGAGGTAAAAGTGAGGATTTGGAAAGTGTTTTGTATCAATTTGACTATCACGAGACATAAATGGCCTCTTTTCTCTCAGAGGCCATTTTATTGAGTACAAGCACCTGCTGTACAGCTTGGAATTTGGGGGTGGGGCTGCTTTGCAATTTGAATGACAGGTATGCAGCTGGCTCGGTCCCTGATAGTGGCTTGATCCTTCCCAGTGAGGTACATATCTTGAGCACTTTCTCCAGTGCATGATATTTTTTAAGGAAGCTTTTCACTTCTTCAACATCAGGCATAAATTGCATTTCTAAGCAGACAAAATAGGTTGATTTAGTATTAGAGGGCTACACATAAGTAATTTAAATGCTACATAAAGGTAAAGTATTTTAAGCAAGTTGCTGTTGTCAGCACAGTTATGATACCATATAACAATAGAGTATGTGACACTGGCTACTTTAAGGATAGATGTGTCTATACTCTATATTTGACACATTATTCAAATGGAATTATTATACCACATTGAAATGTCAATGCTAAAAAGTAATATTTGAAACATTTAAGTGTCATAAACACTTGAAATATATATGGAAATAAACCATAATATCCCTTATTTCAAATGACATCTTACTCTGAAGTGTGGTATTTAAAGAAGTTGAAAGTTGA
>NW_007730039.1:23672-25976 GCF_000696425.1 Galeopterus variegatus
GTAATATTTGAAACATTTAAGTGTCATAAACACTTGAAATATATATGGAAATAAACCATAATATCCCTTATTTCAAATGACATCTTACTCTGAAGTGTGGTATTTAAAGAAGTTGAAAGTTGAGTTCTTCTGATACGAGCCCTGATGGGTGACTGACCCAGAGCTCTTTTCATGTAGCCATCTCCCCTGTCCCACCTGGGCTACTCAGAGGCCTCAGAAAATGCCCAGGGTCTGTGGGGTGCAGTTAGGCCAAAACCTCTCTAGTTCTATTCTCTCATTTAACATAGGAGTGACTACAACCAAGAGGGGAAATTCTGCTTTTTGGATTATGCCATGTGCAGTAAATATCCTTACTGTGATTGGTATATCTTAGGAGCTCGGTAATGTTATGTCCCAAGGTAGGACTTCAGTCAGAAAGTGCCTTTGTATTACTCTTCAATTTGTTTGCTGAGTTTACTAGAGAGAGCCTGTAGCTGAGGGAGGGATGGAGCAGGGAGAGAAGTGGCGAAGGGGAGGGGAAGTGCCAGGGGTACTCTTTATTGAGAATAATATGATGGAGAATTTCCTTTCTTCCTTCTTTCCTTCCTTCCATCAAAGTATACTTTTAAAAAAATTAAAAAAACCCAACTCATGCAATATAGTATGAGACTGTGTAAAAGACTTACTTAACTCAAAAATGAGGGAATCAGCAAGATAGGAGAGACTGGTATGTTTGTTAAATTTAAAAAAATACTGAAATACAATTGCAAAACTGGTTAATGTCCTACAGGACTCAGTCTTTGGGGTGGTCTTTTCTGTTGAATAGAAAATCATTTGCAACTTATGACTTCTCCAAATTAACATCTAACTTTACAAAATATGGTCCCTACTCAGTAGTAAATAGTAAGTCAAACAGTACTGTATTCCCTAGAGGACTAGAGGACCCTCAGGTGAGCTTGTTAATGTGCTAGCATGACTTTGAAAGGGTATACGGTAATCTTTTGTCTTATTTTCAAGGTTTAGGTAACTTTTCTTAATACTTTCTTTCTTCCTAATTTCCAAACATTTTAAATTTCTTCCTCTTTTTTTTTTTTAAATCTGTAGTTCTTTGTAAAACTGTTATGAGCTTTGTCCTGTGTTCTGGGGATACAATGGTGAGAAAGACATCCACAGAGCTCCAGCATCTCTTGCTCCATCCAGCTTTCCTCATCGGTGTGGCAGTTTTACCTCCCAACCCAATCTGGTAGGAGGTGTGAGGACAGTCTGCCTTCTGCCTGATTCTTGAGTGATACCTCCTCAGGACTTAGTCTAGTCCATTCATCTGATGGGGATGCCTTGACAGCTCTTGGTAAAGCTAGTGCCTGCTGTTACTTGACAGACTACCCTATGGAAGAGGGAGCAGGCATGTTATTTTTTGCTCGTGAGACAGAGCCACAACCACTATGTGGAGTTCTTGAGGTTCACATAAATATACTTAGGTATTTACATTTACAAGGCATTTCAAAATACACATATCCATCCAATATTGTGTTCATCATTCACTCTTCCTCTGCCTTTTGCCATTCCCTTCTCAGAGTTAGTCCTTGTCCTCTTAAAAAACAAGTAATAGCTATTGTTCCATTTTGTTTGAACATAATTACATGACAAAGAACTTCCAGAGTAGCTCCTGTGACAGACAGAAAAATGGTGACAGTGTCTCATTATTTTCCTGTTTCCAGCCAGTCATTTAGTTAATTATACTGTGCTTTATGATTTTCTAAACAAACAACTGAAGGGCATAAACCACACATGATGGTTACAATTGCATCAGTTTCCTTATTGCTTTTACAGTTTGTAAATATTTCTGCAGCCAACTTCACTAAAACTCTGTCTCAGAAATCTCTCTGAAAGCAAGTGAAGAAGAGCAAGATGAATTTATCACAAATCCGCCTTGCTGTAGAGGTGTCTGATGTATAAGATCAAAACATTTAGTAATGCCAGTAAAATATAATTCAGTGGCGTATTTTCTGAAAAGAACTTTGTACCTAGGTTAATTAAATTTGGGAAAATCTTAGAAATCTTTCTTTAATGTCTGAAAATGGTTTCATTCATAGTCATAATTTAAGAAGGTTTTTTGTTTCAAAGTTTCTGACAGACTCAAAATTAAGGCAGCATCTTAAATTATTTTGTAAAATCTGTTGGCTTGAAGTTTGAGCAACAAAATCACAATGTGCTTTTCCAATACATCATATATTGTTCCTCTGTCACTTTGCTGTTTTATTCATACTCTTTGTATTCTTTGTTATTGCTGTATTGGTGTGAGAAAAAGCAAACAAACCTGACTTG
>NW_007730039.1:26627-27699 GCF_000696425.1 Galeopterus variegatus
TTTTATTCATACTCTTTGTATTCTTTGTTATTGCTGTATTGGTGTGAGAAAAAGCAAACAAACCTGATGTATGAGTGTACAAGTTTGACAGGTACTTGAAACATGACTTACATGATGTTGGTGTTCTTATTTTTCATGAAATTTTGAGGTGGAAAGGTTGACATTCTGCCTTTAATTCATCTTTATATGATGTGAAGAATTCCCAAATAGGACTCTTTTCATATTAGACTCATGGGCTAGATGTAACTAACATAATAAAATAATAAGAATTAAGTGTGATTCTAATGGCCAACAGATACATGAAAAAATGCAGAACATCACTAATCTTCAGGGAAATGCAAATCAAAACCACATTAAGATATCTTCTCACCCTAGTTAGGCTGGCTATTATCCAAAAGACAGAGAATAACAAATGCTAGTGAGGATGTGGAGAAAGGGGAATCTTTCTACACTGTTGGTGGGATTGTAAATTAGCACAGCCATTATCGAAAACAGTATAGAGGTTTCTCAAACAGTATAGAACTACCATATGATCGAGCAATCCCACTACTGGATATATACCCAAAGGAATAGAAATCATCATGTCGAAGGGACACCTGTACTCCCATGTTCACCACAGCTCTATTTACAATAGCCAAAATATGGAACCAACCTAAGTGACCATCGACGGAATACTGGATAAGGAAAATGTGGTATATATACACAATACTACTACTCTGCCATGAAAAAGAATGAAATACTGCCCTTTGCAGCAGCATGGATGAACTTGAAGAAAATTATGTTAAGTGAAATAAGCAAAGCATAGATAGAGAAATATCATATGTCCTCACTCATAAGTGGAAGGAGAGAAAGAAAGAAAGAATAAACAATCACAATAAAAGGAGAGCCCAAAACTGTGGTTATTAGGTGGAAAAGGGGAAGGGGAGGGGGTTTAGCAAGATATTGGTTAAGGGTCACAAAGAATGATTATGTTTTGTAAATATGAGTATACTAATTTTCCTGATTTGATCATCATGTATTGTGCACACGTATTGATGTTCAACTCTGTACCCCACAAATATGTATAATCAAT
>NW_007730039.1:29076-31477 GCF_000696425.1 Galeopterus variegatus
CTTTGTAACCCTGATGTTGGGTTATTAGCTATAAAGGTATCTATGAGATAATATGGTCATCAGTCATGGAGAGGTTCAGTAGGGCCAGAAATGGATGTTGAAGTAGGTATTTAGATAAAAGCAGAGGCTGAAGTCAAAGTTGAAGAGCAAATTCAAAGACAGGAAAGTTCTTAGTTTTTGTAGACCCCACAGTCAACTTCTTCCTGCTCCTCATTCCCAGTACCAAGTCCTCAG
The DNA here is from genome assembly GCF_000696425.1 of Galeopterus variegatus. NCBI lineage: Eukaryota > Metazoa > Chordata > Mammalia > Dermoptera > Cynocephalidae > Galeopterus > Galeopterus variegatus. The sequence goes on from NW_007730039.1 coordinate 29,311, forward strand.
GAGTTGTTTAAGTCCTGCAGACCTGTTTCAAGTATTCATATACATACATATATTCAAATACATATACCCTTACCCATAAACTAGGCATTTCTCTTATGAATACCTCTCATGTACATTATGTGCACACCTCTTCTGGAATATTTAAAATTCATTTCTCTGTTTCTTAGATGTTTTGACCTTCTGGGACCGGAGAAATAATGAGGCATTATTAAGATGTTTTTATGCTAGGAGGACCAGAAAAACCAGATCCTATGTCAACCAGTCACTTCTTCAGTCCTTAGAAATCCCAAGGGGCTATTTGTACATAAGAGAAGAGAATCAAAAGCAAAAGCAAAGTAAAATCAAAATCAAGGCAATTCTTTGTTATCGACCAGGCTTCAGTGGCAAACTCCAGTAAGCTGTGCAGGATCACGTGGAGAACTCTTCATAGTTCATTCAGCAAACTTTTACGGAGTGCTGACCATGTGTCAAGCATTGTTTTATATGATGGAGATATGGGAGTTGTCATAAACAACAGTCAAATAAGTAAGGAGATTGACTTTGTTCAGGTGATGGCCAGAGAGCACCCCAGATCTGAAGGTCAGAGTGTTCAGCAGAGTGTTTTTTCCCTCAGATGGGAGGGGCGAGCAAGTTGCAGACGGGGTGATTTACAATTGGAATAGTTTTGAAAGCTGGGGAAGTCCATTCAGTTACCTGAGTAGGAAGTGTTTTCCTCTGTGGATAGATAGTATTGGGCTATAAACAGTTCTAATCTTAGCTAATCAATGAGGCAAGAATGGGAAGGTGGAGGTTCTGAGTCTGACCTTGTCTTGGAAAAAAGGGAAAGGTCTGTGTTTTGCCTTGTTAAAGTAAATAAAACAAGCCTCCTCCCCTCANCTAATTTTCCTGATTTGATCATCATGTATTGTGCACACGTATTGATGTTCAACTCTGTACCCCACAAATATGTATAATCAATTATGTTTCAATTAAAAAAAATTAAGTGTGATTCTTAAAGACTGTTTTGTTTAATGTCAAGCATACTGGTACACCAAACAATTCTATAAATATTAACCTTGATTAGTCTTTCTTTTAATATTATTATTTAAAAAATATTTTGTAAGTACTTGTTGTCTCAAAAGGGTATAATATTCTTTCTAAATTTATCAAACAAATGCACTCTCCTCATATTTGTATTAACTGACAATTTATTGAACTATTAAAAAATTCTTAAGAATTACTTTTTTATACATAAATAAATGGATTTTATAATCATCATTAACCCTTGCTCTGTTAGGGGTCCCCAAGACCATCCTCAGGTTCAGTGATTCTCTAGAAGGACTCACAGAACTAAGAAAGTTGTTATATTCACAGTTACAGTTTATTACAGTAATAAAGAGGGAGGATGCAGATTAAAATCAGCAAAGAAAATGATGCATAGTGCAGAATTTAGGGAAAACCAGGCATGAGTTTCCAGTTTTCATTTCTCAGTGGAGCTGACTGAACAGTGCTTAATTCTCCCAACAATGATGTGTGACAACATTTATAAAGTATTGCTAACCAGGGTGGCTCATCAGAGCCTCGGTGTCCAGAGTTTTCATTCCGTGTCAGTCACACAGGCAAGGAGCAACCATGTGACTAACCTAGCTACTCAGTTGCCAGCTCCCCCATAAGTCAAACTGAAGCAGTTTGGCTTAGACACAGGTGACCAGAAACATTCACCATAAATCAACATCGTTAGCATAAACTATCTGGTGTGGCCCAATGTTTTGGGTATATGAAGACATTCCCAGTAGGAAGGATATTCCAAAGGCTCAGAAGTTATCTTCCAGGAGCTGGTCAAAGGCCAGTACTTTCTTTGGAATGTGCAGAAGTTGAACATACCAAGCCTGCTGAATTAAGCCCAGACTTTCAGAACTTCCTCTCTCAACAGAATGCTTATGAGAGGGTGAGCAATGCATCTGAATAACATGGCTTCTTTGTAACCCTGATGTTGGGTTATTAGCTATAAAGGTATCTATGAGATAATATGGTCATCGGTCATGGAGAGGTTCAGTAGGGCCAGAAATGGATGTTGAAGTAGGTATTTAGATAAAAGCAGAGGCTGAAGTCAAAGTTGAAGAGCAGATTCAAAGACAGGAAAGTTCTTAGTTTTTGTAGACCCCACAGTCAACTTCTTCCTGCTCCT
>NW_007730039.1:32682-38723 GCF_000696425.1 Galeopterus variegatus
CTGGAGGTTCTGAGTCTGACCTTGTCCTGGAAAAAAAGGGAAAGGTCTGTGTTTTGCCTTGTTAAAGTAAATAAAACAAGCCTCCTCCCCTCATAGAGATTACATTCTAGTGGAGGAACATTGGAAAAAAAAATCCAAATAAATAAATATATACATAAATATATACATAAATAGATGGTTAGGTGCTTTGAAGAAAAGCAGAATCAGAATGTGACATTTTTCTTTATAATGGTGTGATTAGGAATGAAGGAGATGACATTTAAGGACTAAAGGAAGTGAGTGAGCTTTGTGGTTATCTGGGGAGGAGTGATCCAGGCAGAAGGAAGAGTGAGTAAACACCCTGGGGCAGAGCATGCCGCTCTTCAGTGAGGAACAGCAAGGAGAGCTGGTGGCTGGAAAAAGGTGAGAAAAGGGCAAAGTGAGGATGCATAAGACCTGAGAGGTGGCTGGAGGCCAGGTCATGTGTGGCCTCGTGAGAAGTGGGAAGCCATTGGAGGGTTTTTTTTTCTCTGAATAAAAGGATTATTTACTTGCTGTATCATTTCTCAAGGTACATATTATTTTATATTATGTAGTAATTTTAAACTAGAAGTTTACTAATGCATTCTTTTTATACTAATGCATATTCAAACATGCATTTATCAGAAGGATGGTTTTTTTTGCTTCATATATATATATGTTTATTTTTATTTTACTTCTCAAAATATATTGTATTTGATTACCTTTTATATTGTATTTGATGACCCTTTACCCGTTCCTGCCATTGGAGGTTTTTAAAGCCGGTTCTCTATAAGCCGACGTCACACATTAAGGACTCTGATGGAACAGAACTGTGGTTACCAGAGGTGGGAAAGGGAGAGGGGAAGGGCGGGTTAGCAAGAAATTGGTTAATGGACGCAAAGAATGATTATGTTTGTAATGATGAATATGCTAATTATCCGGATTTGATCATCACATATTGTACACAAGTATTGATAGTCAACTCTGTACCTCACAAATATGTATAATCAATTACGTTTCAATAAAAAAAATCAACTTTATTCTAAAAAAAAAAAAAGGACTCATGGTGCAATTGAATGTGTTGCTTACCAGTAGAGGCTTGTTTATATCCCACTTTTCTGTATACTAAGTACTAGATCCAATTGGTATCCTGGAATCTGACCAATCATAACCTCCTAGCATATTCCTCTTTTCTGGGCCAGAGTGCGGGGGTGGGGTTGGGGGTGGGGGATGGGAACAGCTCATCTTTATTTTTTCTCTTGCTATCCTATTCAGTTTAACAAACGTACGGTCATTACTCCCTGGAAGAGTTATAGTTAACATTTATTGATCACCCACAATGTACCAGGCACTGTTCTGAACAATTCACATGTACGAATTAGCTTGATTCTCAAACTTACCCTTTAAACTAGGAGCTATTATTAACTTTATTTTTTAGATGAGAAAACTGGGATCAAGACAAGTCCAAGATATTCCAGTAGCCAAACTGGGATTCAAACTTAGGAAGTCTGGCTTAGAGCCTGCACTTTTTACAATGATTCTGATAAAGAAAGCAGCTGATGCTGTGAAAAATATATCATATATATCCACTTGAGACCAAACAATTGACCATACATATTCTTCGATGTTGCCAGAGAAGCTTACTAAATGTGTCAAAGAGGAACTTAATTCAGTTAATTCCATCACAATGCAGTAAGAATCCACCTCTGATGCTTGTTCCTTCTGATTTTTGCATAGTGTCTGTAATTTTGGTGATGGCACTGTTTTATAATGACCACCAGATGGCAGTATAACCCAAATTAACACAATGCCAGCAATACAAAATGCCCTGTGTTGAACAATTCTGTTTTCCTCCCGTTTTCATGTCTTCACACAAAAGTAATGTCTCTAAATTGAATATTCTGTCCCTTGGTCCCACAGAGAAATTAACTATTAAGAACTGTTTCCTTTCTATCAGTAATCTTAAAACTGAAGTACCATAACTTGGGGGTACACAGTTACAGATAGCTTAAAGGGAATAAGTTTCCAGATGGTCAATTTCCACAAATTTTTTCCTAAAATTTGTCTGCCTGAGATGCAGCCTATGATTGAGGAATCATGCCAGTGTGCCTTTCCTATCTCTCTTTCCCAATTATTCTTCTCCTACTTAAAAAAAAGCATGTTTCTAATCCATACAAAATAGATGCATTAACCCGATGCGTAAAAATCTCCAGGACATCAAACAAAGGGATATTTAAAATATGGTGCCGCTGTTAAGAAAGTGAATGACTCTAATGACTGAATAGCCAATCATTTTGCAAATCAGTGGCTTCTAAATCTTTGTCAGCTGACAGATTATTAATTTTTTGATGAAAGATTACCATGTGACATTTTCAAACATATAACTTAAAAGGAGTTAAAAAAATTGAGTGACATTGTTAAAACGAAAGTTTATCCATTTCTACCAATTTATTTGAAACGATTTTGTCAGTGCTCACAAATAAAAATAGAATATAGAAATAGTGTTAATGCTGAACCCTTTATAATTAAGTAACAGTCATTCCTTGATTCAAGTGCTAATTGGAAAAAAGTTCTATCAGTGAGATGCATTCCCTTGTAGGGCTGGTTGTGTGGTGAATTCCTGCAGCTTTTGTTGGTCTGGAAAATACACTATTTTTCCTCATTTCTGAAAAATAGGCTTGCTGGGTACAGTATTCTTGGCTGACAGTTTTTTCTCTTTTAGTGTTTTGAGTAAATCATCCCGTTTTCTTCTGGCTTGTAAGAGTATCTGTAGAGAAGCCTGCTGTTAGTCTGATAGGGGTTCCCTTTTAGGTAACTTGATGTTTCTCTCTTGCTTCTTTTAAGATTCTCTCTGTCTTTGAGCTTTACCAGTTTGACTATAATGTGTCTTGGAGAGGATCTTTTTGGAATGAATCTGGGGATCTTTGAGCCTCCTGGATCTGAAGCTCTGTGTCTCTCCCTATGCCTGAGAAGTTTTCCATTATTATTTTTTTGAATAGATTTTCTAAGTCTTTTCCTTTCTCCTCCCCTTCTGGAACACCCATGATTTGAATGTTTGTGTGCTTACGGTTGTCTGCTTGTTCTCTTAGATTTTCTTCATTTTTAAAAATTCTCTTTTCTTTTTGTCTGCCTGGGTTATTTCAAAAAGACTAGCTTCAAGATCAGAAATTCTTTCTTCTGCTCATTCTAGCCTGCTGCTTAAGCTCTTGGCTGTGTTTTTTATTTCATTGAGTGAATATTTCAGTTCCATGAGTTCTGCTACATTCTTTTTAAAGGTATTAATATCATCATACATTTCCTCCTTCATATCCTGGATTTTTTCCCCTCATTTTATTATGTGGTTAACCGAATCTTCTTGTATCTCAGTGAGTTTCCTTAAGATTGTTGTTTGGAATTCCTTTTCAGTCATTTCAAGGGTTTCTTGCTCTATAGAGTCTGGTATTTGAAAGTTACTGTACTCTTTTTGGTGGTGTCATATTTTCTTGGGTTTTCTTATTTCTAGTATCTCTACATTGATTTCTGGTCATCTGGTAGAGTAGTTGCTTCTTCTACCACTCTGGAGTGGGGATTGAGGAGAGAGATGTCTTCTTTTTCCAGTCTCTACTGGTGACTCTCCTTGTGTCAAAGCAGTTGAATGTCTGGGGGGTCACCTGCATGGTGGCTGTGGTTGCTGCTGTGGTGTTGAGCCACTTTTGCAGCAGCCATGGTTGTGATGGTGGCTCTGGTGGGCCACCCATGTGTAAGTGCTATTTTTGTCATGCTCTTTTGCCTGCTTCCAGGTGGAGGGGGCTGCCCTTGGCTCCTGTAAAGGTCCCCGGCATGCTCTCTTGACTGCTTTGAGATGCATTTCCAATGACATGTCTAATATTTGTCAAGATTTATAAGTTACATGCACTGTTTTGGTTAATAGTGAATACATAAAAATTGTAATAATCAAATTCAGAAGTAAATTTTTATCACTTGGAACTTTATGATTACAGAAAAAATTTAAATAATATACATATTGTAAAATATTTTTGTTGCAGAAGAATATGATAAAAAACACTTTCAAGCACAAAAACATTTTAGGATAAAGCTCTCTGGGAGAGTAGAATATAAAATACAAGCTCAAAGAGATAAAGGAATTTTGTGAAATTTTTAACTTTAAAAATACCTTGTCTTTTAAAAATGTTTGATGGTGGGTGTCAAATTGTTATGGCATTTAGATTCCATTGGATACACTTAAAAAAGTGAAGTAGCAGTTTTATTTAAAATGTCAGTATTATAATGTGCTGGAAGTTATATCACTTGCAACTTTTTAAACAAATAATTTCTTTAAAAATCTTAAATGAGAACTAAAAAATGTGTGAGAGCATATATAGTTTTTCTAAATTATTTTAGCATGCTTGTGAGTTAGATGTTTAGGGCTGGATTGGACTACATGGGTATCACGTGTGACTCCAGGTCTAAATGGCCCCCTCCTTCCCTTGCCCAAGATTGATTCTTGGAAGGAAGAGTTTATATCTACAAATATGAGGGTACTTCAAAAAGTTCATTAAAAAACGAAGTTACAAGGTAACATGAATATCTCATAAAGCTTTTGAACTATCCTTGTATTAGAGGAGAAAGAGCCAAAGTGAAAATTTTCCCATTGCCTCTACCCACTGAAAACATATTTTCATACTTGTTATGAGATCTGACCACTAAGAGTGGCATTCCTTCTCCCAGAGAAAAAGTGAGGTATCAGTTGTTGGTAGAAACAGAGAGGGACTTTGTACATCTATTGGAGATCAGCAAGTGATACTGTGAAACTAAGGAGTAGAATTAATGAACTTGGGAAGAACATACTGGGACATGCTTTGATAATCACAGTTGAATATATTCCTTCGTAGGTTATGTCTTATGAAAATACCTATAATTTGAGAGATATGTTTAGTGATCCAATTGATTATCTTATTATGGTGGGTTATATAAGCTTTATAAAGTATGTACATTATACTGTATTAAGTATTGAATCATGGCTTAAACCATGTTCACATTTGCCACCAAACTATGGTATAATAATATTAAACAACTGCTATATGTCAATTTTTTATGTTTTCTTTTTTTTGTGTTCTCCTGCCAAAAAATGTGGGAGATTTTCCAAAATTTGTCCCATTTATTCTTAGGTTGGGTGCATTTACCTTGATGATGTTTGGTATTCTAATTTGTTGAACTTTCTTATATTTTGGACTGAATGTGTTAAAATTGCATGATTGCCCAAGGGATTCATAGGCACTATAGTTTGGCTGATAAGCAATAAATGAATATTTAAGGCTGCTTGGGTATCTATAAAGTCAAAGATTATAGTGTCTCCCATGGCTTTCAGCTCTCTCTGCTGGACCATGGATTTAGGAGAACTAGAAGGAATCAGCAGTAAAATTCCTTCTGACTAAGGACATTGCTTATGCACAGATGAACCATTTTACTACTGAAAAAAGGGGGTGTAACTATAGATGCTGCAGAGACTGAAAATGTAATGAGATGTCACAAATAACTTCATGAGAACGAATTGAAAACAGATGAGACATGCAAACTTTTAGAAAATATTGATTAATAAGATCAACTCAAGAGAAGAAACCCTCAGTGGTGAGAGAAGTAAATGGAATCAGTAATTAAACATCTTTTTATTAAAAAAACAAGCAAGCAAACAAACAAATAGATCATAGCAGGATGTTTTACACTTAAGTCATATCAATAATTTCAAGAATAAATAATTCCAAGCTTAAACAACTCTGTCTGAAGATATAAAAGATTGAATACTATTCCATTCATTTTTTGAAAATAGCATAAATTTCATACTAAAATATTTTAAGGAAAATCACAGCTAGATAGGACAAATAAGTTTTAGTGGTTTTCAGTAGTGCTAGACATGTATAATTAACAATAATTTATTGTATGTTTTGAATTGGCTGGAAGAGAGGAGCTCAGATGCTCTCATCACAAAAAAGTGATAGATTTCTTGGCCATACTGCCCAAAGTGATATATAAATTCAATGCAATCCCCATCAAAATTCCAATGA
>NW_007730039.1:40030-40910 GCF_000696425.1 Galeopterus variegatus
AGAAAAAGAAATACCACATGTTCTCACTCATTGGTGGGAGCTAAAAAATAAACAACTTAATTCACCCACATACACACACACAAAAAACTGGGGGGGGGGAGAAGATATAACAACTATACTTTTTTGAAGTTGTTACAACAAGCAAACGGAAAGGACATTCTTGGGGGGGGAGGGGAGAGAGGGAGGAGGGAGGGCGGTGTCGGAGACTGGCCATAATAATCATATACATTGTATATTGACAAAATAAAAGTTTAACGGAAAAAAAAATAAATTAAAAAAAAAAGTGATAGATTTTTGTGATGATGAATATGTTAATTACTCTGATCTGATCATCACACATTGTATGCATGTATTGAAATATAAATCTGTACCACATAAATATGTGATCTGTACCTGTCAATTAAAAATAAATTAACTAAAAAGAATAATGTATTACAGGCTGATCTTGTTTATGAAAAGATAGAAAAGTCATAATCAAATTAGCAGTGAACCAAATTCAACTTCTTTAAAGACAAGACATTACATCAGGAAAACTGGATTTCTTCATGGAATGTAAAGTTATTTTAAGAAGTCTGTCATTGCAATTCATCATATTTAGAGGCTGAAAGAGAAAATACATTCAATTATCTAATTAAACGCAGAAATAGCATTCATAGCATTCAGCATTCATTCATTATTAAAAATCTTAGGAAACAAGGAATAAAAGTGAACTTTCTTAACCTGAAAAGTTAAGATCAAACATCGTATTAAAAAACAAACAAACAAAACCAAACCAAAAAACACCTATCATATTCAATTGATAATTATTGAATGCGTTTACTTTTTAAAAAAATTTTTATTTTGTCAATATACAATGTAGTTAGTTATTGTGTCCCATCAC
>NW_007730039.1:45138-47820 GCF_000696425.1 Galeopterus variegatus
GCTCGCCCGTTCCCGCAGCTGGGCTTGGGTGCTCTCAGGAGTCCTCCTCTGTGTCGGCCCCCAAACCTCGAATCTGCTGCCGCTTGTTTGTCGATGCAGGGTCGTTGTTGAAAGAATTATTCTCCTTTTGTTGCTCTTGGAAATGCAATTAATACTCTGGTATCACAGCGCACAGCTCTCAGGATCGCGCTGTCTCCTGGCACGGCCGCTCCAGACCCGTCGCCATCTTGCCTCGAAACAGTCTTCTTGCTTAAAGGAGAATTGCATCCACATTGAATGCGTTTATCTTAAAACTAGGAATAATGCATAGACTTCTGCTGTCACTACTTTTATTCAACATTGTACTAGAGTTCCTAGCCTGAATATCAAAATAAGAAAAGAAAATAAGGGTTAAATAGTTGAAGAGGAAAGAAAAAAAAGTCATTATTTGTGGATGTCTTGATTAACTATATTGAAAACCCCAAATAATCTATAATTTATTTAAACTTATATTTCTCAATATCCCTATTTGTAAAATATAGATAATAGTGTTAACTCTTTTCATGAGAATTAAATAGAATGCTGTGTATAGTCTTCCCACATTGAAATTGTACTGCAGTTTCTCAGCTTCCCCTGCAACCAGGATGCTTGTGAACTAGCTCTGCTAATCTTGGAAAGTTTCACAAGACCTTAACCTGGAGATGAGCAGCCTGTGAAAGCAGCCTTCGCTTTGCTGGCATATATTGCTTGCAGAAGTATACAAATTAAAAGGAGAGCAATGACTGCAGGATTGAATTCTGATACAGAGGTACATTTTACTCTTGCTGTTAATCAAATTTTTAGCATTAGTGCTTGGCAGCACCTCTGGCTGTGGTGGTGGTTTTCTCATCAGACCAGGCCTGTGGCAGAGCTGTTGGCATTGTTGTTGGAAGCTTCGACATCTCTTTCTCCAGCCTTTCTAATGATTTTAGGAACTAACTGATAGTCTTTAAGTTACTTTTCTGTTCAAATTAGAGTTAGATTAGGCTAGTTTGCAGAAGTACGTTTGCTGATACACAATTACTTTCACTTTTTTCTTATCTTTATCATGCATGCTTATTTTATGTGGTTGTGTTTCTATGTAGACAATATTGAATTTATATTTCTCGCCAATTAATTTTACTATAAATATTCTTTCCACATTATTTGCTTTTCATTGTTATTTAAAATTTTATTTTTATTTTTTACCTTAAAACAACATAGTTTATTCTTAAATATTTTATTCATTTTGGTGCCATTGTAAATGAGATTGTTTTCCTAATTTCCTTTACAGATAGTTAACTGTTAGTCTATAGAAAGGCAAGTGATTTTTTAATGTTGATTCTGTATCTTGAAACTTTATTGAAATTGTTTATTAGTTATAACATTTTAAAAATGAAGTCTTTAGGGCCGACCCCATGGCTCACTCAGGAGAGTGTGGCGCTGGGAGCGCGGCAGCGCTGGGAGCACTGAGGCTGCGGGTTCAGATCCTATATAGGGTTGGCTGGTGCGCTCACTGGCTGAGCGCGGTGCGGGCGACACCAAGCCAAGGGTTATGGTCCCCTTACTGGTCATAAAATAAATAAATAAATAAAAATGAAGTCTTTAGGGTATTTGATATGTAAGATCATGTCATCTGAAAACAAGAACAATTTTATATCTTTCTTTCTGGTTTGGATGCTTTTTATTTCTTTTTCTTGCCTAATTTCTATGGATATGATTTCCAGTATTATGTTGAATAGAAGTGGCAAAAGTGAGCATTTTTGCCTCGTTCCTGATCTTAGAGAAAAAGCTTTCAGTTTTTCACTGTTGAGTGTGATGTTAGTTGTGACCTTTTCATATACAGCCTCTAATATTATTGAGGTAATTTCCCTCTTAGTTTGTTTAGAGCTTTTCTTTTTTTCTTTAATCATTAAAGAGTGTTAAATATTGTCAAATGCTTTTCTGCATGTATTGAGATGATTATGTAAGTGCATCCTTTATTCAGGTAATGTGGTATATCACATTAATTGGTTTTGAACCATCCTTGCAACCAAGGTATAAATCCTGTTTAGTCATGGTGTATGATCCTTTTAATGTGCTGTTGGATTCCATTTGCTAGTTCAAGGTTTTGCATCTGTATTTTTCAGGGATTTGAGCCCATAGTTTTCTTTTCTTGTGGTGTCTTTGTCTAGCTTTGGTATCAGGGTAATGCTTGCCTCATAAAATTAGTGCCACACTCTCCCAGGTGAGTCACGGGGTTGGCCCCATAATAGTTTCATAATCCTTTTTATTTCTGTGGCATTAGCTATATTGTCTCTTTCATTTCCTATTTTATTTATTTGAATCTTCTATCGTTTTTTTCTTTTCAAAATTACTTTTGGTTTATTGATTTTTAAATTTATTTTTAATTGGAACAATCGATTATACATATTTATAGACTATAGAGTTGACTGTTGGTATTTGTGTATAATATATGATGATCAAATCGGTATTAATAGTATGTTCATCCTTATAAATCATAATTGTCATTTGTGTCCATTACCCAATTTCTCCCTAACCCCCCTCCCCCTTTTCTACCTCTAGTAACCATAGATCTGTTCTCTCCTTCTGTAAGTTCAATGTATTATTGTGGTTTCTCTCTCTCTCTCTCTCTCTCTCTCTCTCTCTCTCTCCCCCCCCCCCCCCCCCCCCCCCCCTCCCCTC
>NW_007730039.1:48390-52491 GCF_000696425.1 Galeopterus variegatus
CACTCCCTCCCTCTCTCTCTTTCCTCCAACTTACAAGTGAGGACATATGATATTTCTCTTTCTGTGTCTGGCTTATTTCACTTAACATAATTTTCTCCAAGCTCATCCTCATTGCTGCAAATTGCAGAATTTCATTTTTTTTTTATGGCTGAATAGTTTTGTTATTTATATATCTACCACATTTTCTGTATCCAGTTGTCCATCAGTGGATATTTAGGTTGGTTCCATATCTTGGCTATTGTAAATACAGCTGCGATGAACATGGGAGTGCAGGTATCCCTTTGACATGATGATTTCCATTCCTTTAGGTATATACCCAGAAGTGGGATTTCATATTTTTTTGTTAGTTATTTTACACACAGGTTTGCCAATTTTGTTTATCACATCAAAAACAAACTTAGTTTTTTCATTTTTTTTCTATTTTTTTAATTCTCTATTTCATTTATTTCTGTTTAAAGTTTATATATTTTTTATTTTGTGAACTTAGTGCTTAGTTTTATTTTCCTATTTGTTTGAGATATAAAGTTAGTTTTTTAATTTGAGATCTTTTAATGTAGGCATTTATCATTATGTACTCTCTTAGTACTGCTTTTGCTGCATCCCATAAGTTTTGATGTGTTGTGATTTTGTTATCAGTTGTTTGGGGGTATTGGCTAATTTTCTTTTTGATTTCTTCTTTTTGACCCAATGGTTGTTCAAGAGTGTGTTTGATTTTATTATATTTGTGAATTTTCCAGTTTTCCTTATAGTATTGATTTATAGTTTCTATAATTTCAATCTTTTAAAATTTGTTGGCTTGTTTTGTGATATAACGTGTGATCTATTCTGGAGAAAGTTTCATGTACACTTGAGAAAAATATGTATCTTGATGCTGTGAGTGGAATGTTCTGTGTGTGTCTGTTAGATCCATTTAGGTCTGTAGTGTTGTTCAAGTCTTCTATTCTTATTGGTCTTCTGTCTGGATATTCTATGCATTATTGAAAGTGGGGTATTGAAATTTCCTCTTATTACTGTATTGCTGCTTACCAAATCCCTGCCATGAATTTTTCAATACAGTTATGTTGTTAAGCTCCATGATTTCCGTTTGGTACATTTTTTATCTCCTTGTTGAAATTCTCCTTTGTTCAGGCATTGTTTTCCTAATCTTGGTAAGCATCTTTACGACAGTCATTCTGAATTCTGTGTTAGATAAGTCATATTACTTTTTAAAAATTTTAACATTTACTCGTACATTTTTATAGGGTACTGTGTGTTGTTTCAATACATGCATATACTGCACAATAATGTACTTAGGGTAGGTACCATAGTTTTATACCTGCACTTCTTTTCCCTCCACCACCCTTTCCTTCCTGGCTTCTGGTAACTATTATTTTCTCTTCCATAAGAATGATTTTTTTTAAAAGATTCCACATATGAGTAGCATCACGCAGAATTTGTCTTTCTGTGCCTGACTTATTTCATTCAACATGACGATTTCCAGTTTCATCCATGTTGGTGCAAATAATAAGATATCATTTCTTTTTATAGCTGAGTAGTAGTCCATTGTGCATATATACCACAGTTTTTCTTTTATCCATCTACCCACTGATGAACATTTAGGTTGATTCCATCTCTTGGATATTGTGAATAGTGTTGTGATAAACATGGGAGTGCAGGTGTATTTTTGATATATTTGTTTCACTTCCTATAGGGTATATACCCAGATGTGGGATAGCTGGGTTTTAATGTAGATCTATTTTTAGTTTTATGAGGAAACTCCATACTGTTTACCACAATGGCTGTACCAATTTACATTCCCATCAACAGTGTAGGAGGATTCCTTTTTCTCTGCAACCTCGCTAGCATTTGTTATTTTCTGTCTTGTTGATAAGAGCTATTCTAATTGGGGTGAGATGGTGTCTCATTGTGGTTTTAATTTGTATTTCCTCGATGATCAATGATTTTGAGCATTTTTTTTTTCATGTTCTTGTTGGCCATTTGTATGTTTTCTTTTGAGAAGTGTCAGATTAGGTCCTTTGCCCATTTTTAAATTGGTTTACTTTTTTTTTTTTTTTTGCCATTGAGTTTTTTGAGCTTCTTATATTCTCTGGATATTAGCCCCTTGTCTGATGTGTAGTTTGCAAATACTTTCTAGCATTCTGTAGGCTGTTTATTCACTTTATTGATAGTGTCCCTTGCTGTGCAGAAGCTTCTTAGTTTGATGTAGTCCCTTTTGTATGTTTTTACTTTAGTTGACTGTGCTTTTGCAGTCTTGCTCAAAAAAGTGCTGCCTACTCCCATTTCATGTAGCATTTTCCCCATGTTTTCTTCCAGTAATTTCACAGTCTCAAGTCTTAAATTTAGGCCTTTAATCCATTTTGAGTTGATTTTTGTGTATGATTAGAGATAGGTGTCTAGTTTCAATCTTCTTCAAGTGGATATCCTGTTTTCCTAGCACCATTTATTGAAGAGGCTGTCCTTTTTCCACTGTATATTCTTGGCACTTTTGTTGAAAATCAGTTGGCTCTAAGTGCATCAGTTTATTTCTGAGCTCTCTATTCTGTTTCATTAGTTTATTTGTCTACTTTTATGCCAGTAACATGCTGTTTTGATTACTATAGCTTTATACATATATGTTGAAGTCAGGAAATATGATGCCTCCAATATTGTTCTTTTTGTTCAAGATTGCTTTAGCTATACAGGGTCTTTTGTGGTTCCATATAAATTTTTAAGATTTTTTTTTCTATTTCTGTGAAGAATGCCATTGGTGTTTTGGTAGGGACTGCAGGGATTGCATCAAATGTATAGATTACTTTTGGCAATGTAGACATTTTGATGATGTTAACTCTTCCCACCTGTGAACATGGAATATCTTTCCATTTATTTGTGTTCTCTTCAGTTTCTTTTACCAATGTTTTATAGTTTTCATTGTAGAGGTCTTTTACTTCTCTGGTTAAATTTACTCCTAGGTTTTTAATTTTTTGGTAGTTATTGTGATTGAGATTACTTTCTCGATTTCTTCTTCAGCTGTTTCGTTATTGGTGTATAGAAAGGCTACTGATTTTTGTATGTTGATTTTGTCCTGCCACTATACTAAATTCATTTATTAGTTCTAGTGATTTTTGGTGAGTCTTTAGGGTTTTCTATGTAAAGGATCGTGTTGTCAGCTAATAGGGATAGTTTGACTTCCTCCTTTACAAACTGGATGGCCTTTAGTGCTTACTCTTGCTTTATTGTGCTGGCTAGAACTTCCAGTACTATGCTGAATAAGAGTGGGGAAAGAGGACATCATTGTCATGTTCATATCTTAGAGGAAAAGCCTCCACCTTTTTTTCATTCAGTATGTCAGCTGTGGGTTTGTCATATATGGTCTTTATTGTGTTGAGGTATATTCCTTCCATATGTAATTTGTTGAGTGCTTTTATCATGAAGGGGTATTGGATTTTATTAAATGCTCTTTCTACATCTGTTGAGATTATCATAAATTTTCATAGGCTTTCTTAATTTTCTTTTTTATTCTATTATTTTTTTCTGACTGTTTTATGTCAAAAGACGTGTCTTCAAGTTTAGAAATTCTTCTGCTTGATCTCATCTGTTTTGAAGCTCTTGGTTACATTTTTTATTTTGTTCAATTAATTCTTCATTTTCCATTTTTCTGCTTTGTTCTTTTTTAAAATGATATTTATGCCTTTGCTAAATTTCTCATTCACATCATGAATTATTTTTTTCTGATTTTGTTAATTATTTATCGGTATTTTAGTTCATTCAGTGAGTTTACTTAAGATCATTATTTTGAATTCCTTTTTGGGCATTTCATAGATTTTTATTTTGGGGATCTGTTACTGGAGAACTATTCTGTTTCTTTGGTGGTATCATGTTTTCTTGTTTATTCATGTTTCTTTCTTCTTTTACAAGCAATAAAACATCTCTTTTATTATTTTTTAAATTTTAACATTTATTTGTGCATATTTGTGGGGTACAGTGTGTTGTTTTAGTGCATGCATATACTGCACAATGATTTGCTTAGAGTAGATAGCATAGTTTTGTACATGTTAGTACCCCATTTCTCTTCCTCCCTCACTCCCTTCCCATCCTGGCCTCTGGTAACCATTATTCTACTCT
>NW_007730039.1:53748-56931 GCF_000696425.1 Galeopterus variegatus
TTAATTTGCATTTCCCTGATGATTAGTGATTTTGAGCATTTTCCCATGTGCCTGTTGGCCATTTTTATATCTTCTTTTGGGAAATGTCTGTTCAGGTCTTTTGCCATTTTTTAATTGGGTTATTTATTTATTTATTTTTGCCATTGAGTTTTTTGAGTTCCTTATATATTCTGGATATTAGTACCTTGCCTGATGTATAGTTTGAAAACATTCTGTAGGTCATCTCTTTACTTTGTTGCTAGTCATGTTTCTTGTATGCCTACATTAATGTCTGTGCATCTGGTGGAACTACTACTTAAAGTTGCTTCTTCTAACTTTAAGGAGTACCTTTTGAAGGAAAAGACTTTTTCCTCTAGATGTGTCAAATAGTGTTAGTTGAGAAGGTTGCTTTGGCTTTTGTTCTGGCTGGCTACCGTGGTGTAGTCTCTCTGTGATTTCTTTGGCTCTATTCAATGTCAGTGGTGTCTGCAAGTGCCTCAGTGGCCCAGGCTGTGGGAGATCATGGAAGCTGTGATGCAGGTTTGCTAGTGAAAGGACTTCCTGGGGGGCTTGTTNGGGAGATCATGGAAGCTGTGATGCAGGTTTGCTAGTGAAAGGACTTCCTGGGGGGCTTGTTGTCAGGCCCTGGATTGGTATGCTCAGGCATGCAGCAGCTCGTATGGCCAGGGGGTGGGATCATTGGGGTGGCAGACCTGGTGTGGGTAAGACTTCAGGTCCTTGGAGGGACACTGAGGCAATCTGGAGCTCGCCCACTGGAGTGGGTGGGGTTGTCAGAGGTGGGTGGTCCTTAGGCTCCCAGAGAGAGGTGCTGGGTGCTTGGGGGCTCCTCTGCTGGAGTGGATTGGGTCACTGAAGGGTATGGGACTGTGGGCTTCCAGGAGGGGTGCTGGGGCACTTGTTGGTTCCTCTGCCGAAGGAGGAAGGGTCACAGAGGGAGCAGATGGGTTTTTTTGATTCTGGTTGAGGCACCGGAGTATTCAAAGGCTCTTCCACTGAAGTGGGTGGGGTCACCTAGGGGGCAGATGGAAGGGGGCCTGGGGTACTCCAGTGCTCCTCCACTGAAGTAGGCAAGGTCATGGAGGTGTGGGTGGGCAGGTAGGTGCTTGTGCCCCAGGAGAGGTGCGCAGGTGCTCTGAGGTAACTTCACTGGAGTGGGAGGGGTCAGAGGGATGGGGGGAGGTTAAGTGGCTTTTTTTTATGTGGCTTCTGGATTGTCTTTGTTCCCTTCACTATGTATGTCAAGGTAGGAGAGGCATGAGAAATGCCCTGCATTCTGCTTGTTCATCTTTTGTTTGGTTTTCCATAGCAAATAGAAGACAATAAAGGGATCACTAAGTATTCACTTCTAGGCTGCCACCTTGGCTTGCTTTCCACTTTAGCATGCAATCTGTTCAACTCCATCTTTAATAGAAGTTACATTGCAAAGACCAAAAGAAGTGTAACTTTGCCCATGTACCTGNCATCTTTAATAGAAGTTACATTGCAAAGACCAAAAGAAGTGTAACTTTGCCCATGTACCTGTTTGTGGTAGCTAAAATCAGTGAATTCCACCTTTGCTTTGGAAAATTTCCTAAAAAATGGGAAATAACTTTAAGGTGGGTATTCCTTGGGGCAAAAATATGGACCAGATAATTTTGAGGGTTATTCAGGATTATGTATGTAATCATATATACAAAAGAATATACGATTTCTTTTAGAGTCAAGACTCAGGCCGGCCTTCCAGGTTTACTTATCTCTTTCTTTACTACCTCCACATGATTTATCAGAAACATTTAAGTCAAAGAGTATTCCAGGCGCTGAGATAATTATTTTACATATTAAATGTGATTTTATTCTCACATCAACTTTTTGAAATATTTCATTTTGAAGAAGAGGAAATGGATGTGCAGAGATAGTGAGTAGCTGTTTGTACACGTGGTGAGTGTGGGCAAAAGCTGTTTTGTATTCAAGTGATCTAGGTTCTGAGGAGGCTTTTGCCAGCATTGCTCTATACTATTTCAATCTGTGGGCATAACCTGGCACCTGATCAGGAATCTCTATTGGACTGCCTATGGCTGAAAAATTGGCCTTTCTCTTTTTTCAAAGGAAGGCTATCTTGACTGATTTTGGGATCTTTCTTGTAAAATTTCAGCTCATCGTAGGCTTCCATTCTGGGTTGCACATATACATTCTCTTGGATAGGAGTTGATCCTCCCACAAGTATTACCTCCAGGATCTCTAACTCCATAGTTTTTGAGACTCTTACAAACTCAGTGGTGTTACACTGTTGTTTACTTGCAGGTAGTAAATAAGGAAACTGCATTCTATAAACTTCTTTAGAACACTGTAAACAATATCTGTCCTTTTTTTGCTACAGGTTTATGTACATAGATTGTCTCAATACTGATCAATATTTGGTGAAGTCCCTGAACTGGAATCAGCCATGTGCACACACTGGTCTTTCCCTTTGGGCCAGTTGGACTTGAATTGCCTGTATTTCATCTCACCTGATTGCCTACCTTTTCTTCATATCTGTGTTTCCGAATAAGTTTATCTACATTCAAATCAAAATAGTCACTAGCAACATTAAAATTGGAGTTTGATTCTTTTTATAAAACTACCTAGCTTGGAATGGAGAGAGCTCAGGAAACAACCAGAATTATGGTTACACTTTGGAAACTTACAGTGACAAATACAAAGCCTATGTAATAAATAATATAATCAAGGATTTAAAATATGTGCTAAAGGTGCAAAAGACACTTGTTACCCAGGTTATATGTGATTTCATCCTGGCAGAAATTATGCTTTTTCTTTCTGGCTGCTTAATTATTTAATCAATTAACAAAACTAACTTGGCCAATTACTTTTTTCCTGAAGACTAATTATTAGGAAGGAAAATATTGCAAGTGACCCAATATAATCAGTTATCAGCTGGATATCGAGGTAAATAGATTTAATATTTATTAACGTAGCAGAATCTTTAGAATGGACTTAGCTAGGTATCTCAGATTTGGGATCACTTAAATTAAATAAACCCAGAACTATAGATTTATGTGCATGGATTTCCAGAAGTAGCTATGTCACTTATACACATCTCTGGAGGATAATGGAGATGTTTCATAACTTCGACACTCTTCTTTGTGTGGGGTAACTTTGTTAAATGCTATTTTTTTTTTCCTTTTTGTCTTTTTTCGTGACCGGCCA
>NW_007730039.1:58160-65444 GCF_000696425.1 Galeopterus variegatus
ACACCGAGGGTTGCGATCCCGTTACTGGTCAGTAAAAAAAGACAAAAAGGAAAAAAAAATATTAGCCAAACTTAATAATGAATAAGATCTCTTAAGCAGGACAGTCTAGCTGACTGTTTGAACACATTTGCTAGTTCAGGTTGGTATAGTTGGCAGTATATATTTTCAGACCTATGAACCAAATCTCATTGTCTAAGGAGTTTTTAGCAAGAATAAGGAGAGAATGGAAAAGCATATGATCGGGGTATGATTCCAGACTGTGTGTGCACCCATCCTTGGTAGAAAGTGGCAAAGCTCTGAGAATAATATAGCAGGGTAGGAAAGGTTATCAGTGGTACTTGAGAAAAAATTTTAGATCTTGGGGAACTAATTTAGTGAATTGACATAGATTGGTAGGCAGAGGGAAAGAAAGGGCCAAATTTCATTTTTTTTGGCTCTTACTAGTGGTTCTCATAAAGGAACTCTCCTTTGAAGGAGGAGGTAGTGGAAAAAGTAACAGCTTGAGGAACAATTTCCCTTTTACAAGGTTTTCAGAGCTTGTGGTAGGCTGAATTCCAGTGTGGTCCTGCAAGATTCCCAGCCTGTGGTATACAGACACCTTCTCTCATTTATTTAGTCAACACTAGGCCTTGTGACTCATGACCTTTCCAAATGGCCTCTGGCTGAGCTGTTGATTCTTCTGTGTTTGCCTGAGTCAGCGACACTTTCTGGCATACCCAAGCTTGATTGTGATCTGGTACCTCTTGCTTGGTGCACTCTGGCTACAGGGTATCTGGATCTTGTCCTGGAGTTAGCACTTGACCTCCTCTTGGGCTCTGCAGCTCTGCTTTCCTTCCTCCCTGCTCTGCCACTCTCCATCATGAAGCTCTTGGTACTCCTGATCCTTGCTGGCATTTTCACCCTCCTGGTGTCTGGTCCTAAGTAAAGACTATTTACTAGGTGGGAGTGGGGGGACTATGGAGGAAGAATAGATAGAAATGGCTCCATCTGAGTGGATAGGTCCTCAGCACACACATAGCTTTTGAGATCAGCTCCTGTTTATCTGGTCTAGATTTTTTTTTTTTAAACTAACATTCACAATGGAGCTAATTAGATCCTTAGAGCTTTTCCTAATTTAGTGAAATCCTTATTCTCCTCAACTTCCCTCTCAGTCAGTGCATTCCCAGGAAGGTGACCAGACTCATTGTTTTCTGTCTCAGTAAAAACTTATTTAGGAATGTAATCAATTCTATTTTATAGTAAAAAATATGATTAAATGTAAAATATTTTAGACATCTTTTTTCTTGGAGGGAGTGTTTCTGTTATCTGTTATCCTGCTTTTGCTCAAATTTGTGCTGTGAGTGCCAAGCGGTCCTTGTTAAATCCTCAAATCTTCTTCATCCACACCCAACCTGGCCTTTGCTTCACCTCCTACGTTTTTTCTTGTTGGAGGATTAAACCTTGGTTTCTCCGTCTTACCTCTCTACCTCTGGTGAGTCTGAATGTGCACTTTCTACCCTTTCTGTAGTGAACGTTTGCTACCTCTATGTTCCTTTAGAAGGGTTAGCTTAATAGGACAATAATTTGGTAGATTTTGAGTAGGAAAGGGGGTCACTCAGTGTGTGATGTGTGTGGTGTCGCTCACTCCACATCATCTTCTCATCTACAATGACTAATGGAATAAACCTTTTAAAAAACATTTCTTTTTTCTATGGTGGATTACCTGATGTAATAAGCCACTAGGAATAATCCAGGAAAAGCCATTTTCTTGATTCTAAAGAAATGACTAAACATTGATAAGCTGTTTATTTATACATTACAGATTATCAAGTTGCTGAAATGGAGTTATATAAATTGAGCTAATCTCTCATTGTTGTCGACAAGGAAGACTGGAAAATGTCTGATATTACAGCTTGGTAGGTCTTGGTAACATACATGTGTATCTTTCCTGTTTATCAGAAAACTTGACCAACTGGCTATTGAGTGAATTGATGGCAATCTGTCCCAGAGTGAAGGAGAAGTTATAATTCCTGAAGGTGATATAAGGATAAAAGGCAATTACATGAGCATCAGGACCACAAAGCAGGGTGAGATGGTGGACTGTGGAAGGTAAGTTGTAACAAGGCTTCTATTTTTGCACACACCCCTTGTCTTCAGGCTAAGGTTTTTTTCCCCAGCCTGATCTGGAGGAGAAATGACTTTGGCAGCCATTGTGGTTGACTGAGGCCAAGAAATTTTGAATTTCTCTCACTGCATCTTGAGCTTTTCTTTGAGTGTATGGTGTGCTGGGACACAGATTTTGAAGATCTCTTTTCTTCCCTTCACAACATAAGCAATTATATCTCTAAGTTTTAAAAGCGTTAGTTGTAGTCGCAGACCTTGGTATTGAGAGGGTCATTTGTCAGGTGGGCTATAATTTTTAAAATCTTCTCTCTTCTGAGGAAGAATGTGAGGTGTATATATGGAGTTATCTAGTTGCTGTGTCATCTCTCTAATGAGATGGGGGCATTGAATCATATACATTTGAAGTTAAGATATAAGAAATGGGGCTTGACAACTGTCACCAAATCTTTGACATCCTCCCGTTGAATATGGAGCCATTGGTGGGGGATTTTTGCTCATTCGTTTCAGGCAGGGATCATATCAATTTCTCCATCTTCTTTGAATGTATTTTACACTATCCGAGAAATCAAGGGACTTTAGTTGTTTCCGAAGTTGTGATAAACACGGCACTAGAAGGCATTATCAGGGGGTGGGGCACTGCGTCTGCCACCAGGGCTGACTTGACTATGGCCACTGCTGAGAGCTCAATCTGCTAGCAACAAAGACCAACACTGATTCCCCTCATGGCTCCATGTTTGATAATCAGCCAGCTACCTCTTGGCAGGTTGAGTACATTGGACTGCTTTCATCATGGAAGGGGCAGTGTTTTGTTCTTACTGGAACAAACACTTAGTCTGGTTATAAATTTGCCCTCTTTGCGCACATCCTTCTGCAAAACCTACCATTCATGTACTTATAGAATGCCTTATCCACTGTTGTGCTATTCCACACAACATTGCTTCTGATCAAGGAACTTGCTTCACAGCAAATGAAGTGTGGCAATGGTCTCATGCTCATAGAATTCACTGGTTTTATCGTGTTTACTACCATTCTGAAGCAGCTAGCATGACAGAATGGTGGAATGGCCTTTTAAAGACTCAGTTACAGTGCCAGCTAAGTGGCAAAACCTTGCAGTTTTGGTGCAAGATTCTCCGGAGGGCTGTATATACTCTGAATCAACATCCAACCTGTGATGCTATTTCTCCCATAGCCAGGATTCATGGGTCCAGGAATGAAGGGGTGAAAATGGGACTGGCACCATTCATTATTACCCCTAGTGACCCACTAGCAAAATTTTGCCTCCTGTTCCTGCACCCTTATGTCCTGCTGGCCTAGAGGTCTTAGTTCCAAGGGATAATGCTTCCACCAGGAGACACAGTGATGATTCTGTTGAACTGGAAGTCAAGACTGCTGCCTGTCCACTTTGGGTTCCCTATCTCTTTATCAACAGGCAAAGAAGGGAGTTACTATACTGGGTGGGGTGATTGCTCCTGACTACCAAAGGAATTCATAATACTACTCTACAATGGAGGCAATGAAGAGTATATCTAGCATACAGGCAATCATGTAGGGTGTCTCTTAGTAGTCTTATGCCCTGTGATTAAATCCAATGAAAAACTACAAAGCCCAATACAGGCAGGACTGCTAATGGCCTGGACCTTTAAGGAATGAAGATTTGGGTCACATCACCATGTAAAGAACCATGAGTAGCTGAGGTGTGTGTTGAAGGTAAAGGGTACTGGAAGAAGGTAGGTATAAATACCACCTACAACCATGTAACTAGTTACAGAAATAAGGACTGTAATTGTCATGAGGATTTTTTTTCTTACTTTGGTACAGGGTATTGAAGAGGAGAGTAAACATCACTGAAGAACTTCACCTCATCTTTTGGGGAAGGGATTAGTGTGCTTTAGATTGTACACAGGATAGACATATCATATTAGGCAGAATGATAAGCTTGTTGTTATCTTTATTTGGAGATTAAGTATGATTTAAGGAGATGTGTATGGTGTATGGGTGCCATGTTGCCAAGAGTGGATTTGTGTTGCTTAATTTATGTGTCAACTTGACTGGGACATGGAGTGTCCAGATATTTAGTCAAACATTATTCTGAGTGTGTCTGTGAGGGTGTATCTAGATGAGATTAACATTAGAATCAGTAGACTGAGTAAAGCAGATTGCCCTCCCTAATGTGCATGCGCCCCATCCAATCAGTTGAAGGCTTGAAGAGAAAAAAGTTGAGTAAGAGGGAGCCCTTGTTGTATTAGAGCTCCTGGCTGCATTAGTGCTAGTACATTAGTTTTTTCCTGCCTTAGGACTTGAACTGAAACATCAGTTCTTCCTGGGTCTTGCGCCTGCTGGCAATCAGACTGGAACTCCACTTTTTGTTCTCTTGGGTCTCCAGCTTGCCAACTACAGATCTTGGGACTTGTCAGCTTCTATAATCACTTGAGCTATTTTTCTTATAATCTCTCTCTTTAAACACACATACACATGTACACATGCAGACAGACACACACATGCATATTATTGGTTCTGTTTCCCTGGAGAGTGCTGATTAATAACTGTCCTAGGGAAATGTATATTGGTACCTGGCTTTCAGGGTCTCAGCCTTACAGGTGGTAAGAAAAACCATTTTCTGGCAGGCTCATAACATTAGGAAAGTTTGAGAACTTTGAGAGATGAGGAGGAAAAATAGGTAAAATATGATGGATAGAAACAGATAAAATATGATAGATTCTTTTCAGGCTGTACACAGCCCTGAGAAAGCAAATAAAGGAAACTTTATAAATGTCCTATCTGAGATTCCTTATGAAATATTCAGGGAGAAGTTAATTTTTTGCCCATATTTATTGTTCAACACTGTATCGATGGACATTTGCAAAAAAGCTCAAGGAGCTTAAATGATACTTTTGCTTCACCTATGTAAATGATCAGCTTTTCTGGGGGGGGTGTGCATTGGATATTCTGTCTAGTGAACCCTTACAGGTTATTTGCACCTGTCCTTGCCCTTGAACCCCTTATAACTTTGTAAATTGCTGGAAACTGGTAGTAATGCAAATGATTCTTGACCATAAACCTGCATATGAATTTTGTGTGATGGAATGTAATTGATTATTGCCCTGTAGATATTGAACAGTTTAGCATCTATTTGTAAATTCGTTTTAGGATTAGGATTTTGAATTGTCTATACACACATCTGTGTTTTTTGAATTCTCTATTGAAATGTTTATAATATTCCTTGTTCACTCATTAGTTAAAATTCTTGACATGTGCTCATTTATATTTGTCTAAGAGTTATGATTTTTACCTTTTAGAAATAATTGTCCATTAACAATGATAATAGCTATTGTAAATGGATATCAGCATGCTTTTTACATGACAGCTCATAATGTCAGGAAAGTAACACTCCCAGTTATCTTAGGTCTGGTGTTAGAAGATAGCAGATGTTTAGAATTTCTTACATCTCTTACCCCACTCACAAGAGAATTATATTCCTGTTTATCCATGATCTCTACCTTTTAAAACTACACTCGGTTAATATGGAGAAAAGTAGTCAAACAGTACCCCTGACATCTCAAACTACAGAGTCAATTGTAGCAATCACTCAGTTCATGGTTGTAGGCTAAATTTTAGGCCATAAACAAGGGCTTTGGCCACACCCCTCTGCCATCTGCAACCAGCCCAGCAAGGACCAAGCCACTGCTGGAAGCCCCCTGGATTCCCATGCAGGAATGAGGTGGGGTGCCCTACCCCTCGTCCTTCCTCTTTCTCCTACCCTACTTCCTTCTCCTATCCACTCTACCCCTCACCCCCAACTGCTCTGCAACATCATAAAATGTAAAAAAAAATTAATATTAATAAATAAATAAACTTAAAAAAAAGAAACTGCTAAGTCATCAGGAACCCCCCCCCCCAATTTTTTTTTTAGTCCACAAGAAAAGCTACCACATATAGGTTAGAGTGAAGGTGCTGAGCAATAGATTCTCTGTGTCACCGTTAAGTCAAAATGAAAGTTTGTCAAGACAGCTACATTGTCATGATGGAAATCATAGTATACCCTTATTTCCCGCATGTCACAGTTTAACATACTCTGTCAAATATGTCAAATATGAATGTAGATGAAGTTTATCTAAGAAAAGAAGGAAAGTAATCTGGACGGCCTTAAGAAGGTGGATTTTGGGGTCTGATATAGAAAATTCTCCTCTGAAATTATGTGAAGGACCTTTAAGTAAGCCTTCTGGCACAACCAACTTGAGTCGCATCTGGGGCATGATAAAATATATACAATTGACTGTCTCACTAAATACTCAATATTTAGAATTGAGACTCTTCCTAAATGGTCCAAATTTCATCAGTGTGCAAAGGCAACTGCATATGCCTTACATAGTTTCACTGGTGCTTGTCCTACTGTGCTAAACATTCTGTGTCCTGGGGCCATAAGTGTGCAGGGCGAGGGGTTTGTTTGCCCACTATGCAGGACTGCCTGTTCCTTGAAGGGCATGAAGTCACGTGGGCTCCAGTGCTGGAGTCATTGCTGCTCACTGAGCCTAGGCTCCGAGTAGCTGGGGTTGTGGTGCTGCAGCCACCAGTGTGAATGTGGTGGAATGACAGCAGAGCTTCAGGGGTAGAGTAAAGCTGTGGTTACTGGCCCCCAGAACAGGATGCACTCTATCAGTGGCTTCAGTTAAGATGGCACTGTGCTATAGCAGCTTGGATCATGGGGAGTTAGGGTGCTCAATGTAGGTTCCTAGTCTGGAGCAATACGGTTCCCCTGAACTGGGCTAAGGGCCTGTGATGACTGCAGGTGTCAGTGTGGTAATGGGGGCTGCAGGGGGTCTCTTGCTTACCTTTTCTCCACAAGGTTAGGTCTCTCCTGGCTCCGAGCTGATCCTGGCAGGAAAGATGAGGTGGCAGAGGCAGGGTGCTTTCCTCCCCTTTCTACATTGCCATCCTGGTTTTTGTGTTCCATAGGGATTCTGCCTGTCACTTGCTATACTCCAGCACTGTCTTTCAAATACTTTAATTTTATTCTAGTTAATTCATTGTTTCAGTCCTTTTTTGTGGGAAGGAAGACTGCCAGGCACCTCTAGTCAGCCATCTTGCTGATATCATTCTTCTGGGCCAAGTCTCTTATTATCTTTCTTAACTTAGATTCTCTCGTATAGCAGGGCCTGAGACAAATATGTATTTTTGTAATAT
>NW_007730039.1:66381-69982 GCF_000696425.1 Galeopterus variegatus
GGCCATAAAAGATGTCCTATGCATTTGGGAACTGATAGTTTTTCTACAGCGTGTTAGCCCATTGAATAAGGATGGTTTGAGAGGCCAGACTGAAGCACTTTGAATTAACTTCCCATACCAAAGTGATAGGGCAAAAGCAATACTACACCCATGAGTAAATTTCAGATTAGTATCAATACGAAAAACTTGAAAGATGAATTTAATATGATTTCACTCACAGCTAGAGGTTGCTGTGAAGGGATTTTGCAGATGTAATTTAAGTCCTCAGTCAGTTGACTTTAAGGATGGGATGAAATTATCCTAAATAATCTGATCGGGCCTAACTAAATGAAATGGAAGGTCTAAAAGCAGGGTTGAGTCTTACATGAGAGAGAAAAAAATTTGCTCCATGGTTGACAGCTTTGGCCTGTGCCTATGGAGTTTCATCCTGATCATGCTTTTCCCTTCCTGATAGCATGACCTATGAATTTTGGATTTACTTAGCCAGATCCCACAATCATATGTCAATTTTTTTGTAATAACTCTCTTTTTACATCTATATCTATCTAAGTCTGGATCATCTCTTACTGATTCTACTTTTCTGTCTGTTATAAGCAGTTGAATTTTACCTGGTGGGGTTTGTAGCAATCTTTTATAGTGTTAACTAAAATCTATATCTTCTTTCCATTTCTCTCATAATCTATCTGCAAGGATTTTGATCATCTCATTGTTTCATATATTATTACAGTGGTTTACCACATGAATAATATGCTGAATAAACCATGTTTGTTGCTTTTTTTCATTGCTATATTTCTAACACCTAGAAGAATGCCTGGCATGTAATAGGCACTCAGAAACTATTGGCTGAATAAATGAATAAATCAACTGTCTAAGGAATCTCAAGGTGGAGTATTTAGACAAGATTTCTTTAAACAAAAAATGAGTTTTAAAGAATCAAGAAAAAAGTTGATAAATTTGACCTAATAAAATCAATAAAACTTATGCTTCAAAAGATAATGATAAGAAAATAAAAAGAGGAATGCAGGGACCTCAGGAGCCAAGGGCAACCCCCACTGACAGCTGGCAGGAGTGTGGGGCCCTCAGGAGCTGAGAGCAGCTACCACCATAGCCACCACCACTGCAAGGGTGGCCTGCCACCACAGCAGTAGCTACTGCTGTGGCAACAGCCACTGCTGCTCTGCAGGTGGCCTGCTAACCACTTGATTGAACTGACACAGGGATGATCACCAGTGGAACCTGGGGAAAGAGGTGAGCAAGGGCAGGCATGCAACCCAGTGACCCGACCCACAGGGGGAATTATGCTGCCCCCTACAATAGTGCACCTGGGGGTGGAAGGTATGTGCTCAGCCCAGGTGACTCTCATGATCTGGGGAGAGACACATGTGGAACCTCTGGAGAGTGCAGAAACCTAGGATAGCCAAATAGAATAAAAAAGAAAATTCCCAACCACCACCAACCTATCCTCCAACTGGGGGAAGCAAGGACCCAGGAGGAACCTCTGCCTTTAGGAAAAAGGAAAGAGGAACCCTGCCCAGCATCATCCATTCAAACTGAGGAGCTCCAATATACCCCAGTGCACCCACCAGGGTCATGGGACACCAGCCAGGGGGCCAACAAGCCCACCCAGGGACACCCACCCCAGCCAATGAGTGACAGGGCACACAGGCAATTCTCCCAAGAACTTGAGAGCTCTCTCATGTTCTTGACAAACCGACAAAGTGTCACTAACTTCAGTAAAGAATCATTAAATGCCCAGTGCCTAGGCCAAGGAGTCATTCACATGCAATTCTGACACTGAATATGACCGAAGTACCCACACAGAGACTACTCTACTGGGTCTACCTGGAACCAATGCTAAAACAGCTACTCAATGGTCAATACAAAACACATCTACAGGAGGAAGTCTCTCTCCTCAAAGCCCACTCCAGAGTGATAGAAGAAGCAACTGCTCTAGCAGATGACCAGACACCAACATTCATACTAGAAATACAAAATAAAAAAGAAATTATGACACCCCCCAAAATACAATAGTTCTCAAGTACCAGATCTCATAGAGCATGAAACCCTTATAACTACTGAAAAGGATTTCTGAGCAACAATTTTAAGGAAACTCAATGAGATACAGGGACTCAGTTAGACCACACAATGAAATGAGAAAAAGTATCCAGGACATGAGGAAAGAAATTTACAAAGAGATTAATACCTTAAGAAAGAATGTGGCAGAACTCCTAGAACTGAAAGAGTCATTCAATGAAATGAAAACACAACCAAGAACTTAAGCAGCAGGCTAGAGCAAGCAAAAGAAAGAATTTCTGATCTTAAACACAGTCTACCTTAAGAAAGAATGTGGCAGAACTCCTAGAACTGAAAGAGTCATTCAATGAAATGAAAAACACAACCAAGAACTTAAGCAGCAGGCTAGAGCAAGCAAAAGAAAGAATTTCTGATCTTAAACACAGTTTTTTTTAAAATAACACCCCCAATAAAGAAATTAAAAATGAAGAAAATCTAAGAGAGCTTGCAGACAACTGTAGCACACAAACATCTGAAAATTCAAGGTGTTCTGGAAGAGGAAGAGAAAGGAAAAGGCATCAAAAACTTATTCAACAAAATAATAGCAAAAATTCCCAGGTATAGGGAGAGACATGGACCTTCAGATCCAGGAGGATCAAAGATCACTTAACAGATTCAGTTCACAAAGGTCCTCTCTAAGGCACATTGTAGTCAAACTGGTCAAACTCAATGACAAAGAGAGAATTCTAAAAAGCAAGAGAAAAATGTCAAGTCATCTGTAAGGGAATCCTCATCAGACTAACAGCAGATTTCTCAACAGAAACTGTACAAGCCAGAAGAGAATGAGATGATATATTTAAAATACTAAATGAAAAAAAACCTGCCAGCCAAGAATACTATACCCAGTAAGGTGTCATTCAGAAAGGATATCATTCAGAAATACACTATTTCCCAGACAAACAAAACCTGCAGGAATTTACCACCACATGACTAGCTCCAAAAGAAGTCCTCAAGGGAGTCCTGCATCTGGAATCCAAAAAAACCAGATCATTACCATTAATACACAAGAAAGAACAAAACTCACTGGTAGAAGAAAAATGCAAATGAGAAGGAGAAAGAAACAATATCTTACCACCTCAAAGAAACCCCAAACACCAAAGACAAACAGTAAAACGAGAAGAAAGGGACAAAAGATATTTAAACATGCAAACAAAAATTGATAAAATGCCAGGAGTAAGACAATAACTTTCAATAACTACCCTAAATGTCAATAGATTAAATTCTCCACTCAAAAGACCACAGACTGACTGGTTGTATTAAAAAGCTATACCCAAGTATATGCTGTCTACAAGAGACTCACCTAAAAACACATACAAAGAGTGAAGAGATGAAAAAAGATATACCATGCAAATGAAAACCAAAAATGAGCAGTACTAGCTATTCTTATATCAGATAAAATAGACTTTAAACCAAAAACCATAAAAAATGACAAAGAAGGCCATGATAGAATGATAAAGGGATCTATCTAGCAAGAAGACATTACAATTGTAAATATATATGCACCCAACACTGGAGAACCCATATATAT
>NW_007730039.1:70687-75635 GCF_000696425.1 Galeopterus variegatus
AGACTCACCTAAAAACACATACAAAGAGTGAAGAGATGAAAAAAGATATACCATGCAAATGGAAACCAAAAATGAGCAGTACTAGCTATTCTTAAATCAGATAAAATAGACTTTAAACCAAAAACCATAAAAAATGACAAAGAAGGCCATGATAGAATGATAAAGGGATCTATCCAGCAAGAAGACATTACAATTGTAAATATATATGCACCCAACACTGGAGAACCCATATATATATTGCAAACACTATTATACCTTAAGAAAGAGAAAGACCACAATATGATTATAGTTGGGGACATGAACACCCCTTTCTCAAGATTGGTCAAACCATCTAGGAAACAAATCAGCAGAGAAACATGATTTAAGCTACACTCGACCAATTGGACTTGGCAGATATCTGCAGAACATTTCATCCAACAACTACAGAATATTCATTCTTCTCAGTAGCATGTGGAACACTCTCCAGTACAGACCACATATTAGGTCATAAGTCAAGTCTCAAAAAATTTTAAAAAATTGATCTCATTTCAAGTATCTTTTCAGATCTTAATAGATTAAAACTAGAACTCAATAACAAGCAAAACTCTGGAAGCCATATAAAACATGGAAATTAAACAACATGCTGCTGAATGACCTATAGGTTCAAGAAGTTAAACAGGAAGTCACACATTTATTGAAACTAATGAAAATGAAGGCACTTCATACAAAAACCTGTGGCATACTGCAAAAGCAGTACTAACAGGGAAGTCTACTGTAGTAAATGCTTACATCAAAATGAGATAGGAGGTTCTTAGTTCCCCTGGGATTGGGTTTCAGGCCACTACCCTGGATCTCAAATCACTCCCTTAGGATTCAAGCTCTGCCCCTGAGTCCTGAGCTCTGTTGGGCTGCAGCACCTATTTTTGGTGCCAGCTCATAGATTTGAGAACACAGGGGGCTTTGTGTAACAGGCTGAGCATGCTCAGTGGCAAGGAGTTTATTGTTGAGTGTGGAATTTGACCAAAGAGCATGTTCTAAAAGAAACCAACTGAGTATGTGCAAGACTAAGTTGCATAATTGGGAACTACCCCCTTACTTGAATGTTCATTTGATAGCATGACTGTGTATAGATAGCCAAACTATAAAATCTGAGTCCTGGTAGAAGGTGGGGCTGTTGCTTACTCCCTTAGAGCCGGCCCACACTTCTTCTGAGGTGTGCACTTCTTTCTTTTTGTATCAAANTGTTGAGTGTGGAATTTGACCAAAGAGCATGTTCTAAAAGAAACCAACTGAGTATGTGCAAGACTAAGTTGCATAATTGGGAACTACCCCCTTACTTGAATGTTCATTTGATAGCATGACTGTGTATAGATAGCCAAACTATAAAATCTGAGTCCTGGTAGAAGGTGGGGCTGTTGCTCACTCCCTTAGAGCCGGCCCACACTTCTTCTGAGGTGTGCACTTCTTTCTTTTTGTATCAAACTTGCCTTCAGCAGGCTGCTGTTCACTCTATAGCCAGCCTACACTTTGTGAATGTTTATTGCTTACATTTTGTGTTAAACTTGGTGTGGGCCTTGCTCAATCTCTGGAGCCAGACTGCACTTTGTGATGTTTGTAATTCTTTTCCATTACATTAAACCTGTTTTCACTTTCTACTGTGACTCTGCTCTTGAATTGTTTCCTGTGGCAGAGTGATGCACCTGGTAAGAGGGTGGGGTGGGTTGAGGCTAGCTATCAGGCCTCCCTAAACCCTCTTCCATGAAATAACAAGAATAGAAAGAGTTCAGATAAACAACCAAATGTTACAGCTCAACTAGAAAAACAAGAACAATCCAATACCAAAATTAGTAGAGGGAAAGAAATAATTAAGATCAGAGCAGGACTAAATGAAATAGAGACCCCCAAAGTGATTAAAAGATAAATGCAACAAAAAGTTTTTTTTTTTTTGAGAAGATAAACAAAATAGACAAACCATTAGCTGGGCTAACTAAAAAAAGAACAGAGAAGACCCAAATAAAAATCAGAAATGAAAAAGGAGACATTACAACTGATACCACAGAAATACAAAGAATCATTAGAGACAATTATAAACTACTATATGCCAACAAATTTGAAAACCTGGAGGAAATGGACAAATTTCTGGACACATTCAAACTATAAAGACTGAACCAAGAAGAAATAAAAAACCTGAACAGACCAAGAACAAGCAATGAGATTGAAGCAGTAATCAGCAGTCTCCCAACAAAGAAAAGCCCAGGACTGGATGGCTTCCCTGTTGAATTTTACCAAACCTTTAAAGAAGAATTAATACCAATTATCTTTAAACTATTTCAAAAAATTGAAACAGAGGCCACTTTCCCAAACTCATTCTGTGAGACCAGTATCACCCTGATACCAAAACCAGAAAAAGGTAGAAGAAAACAAAAACAAAACCAAAAACACTACAGGTCAATATCTTTGATGAACATAGATGTAAAAATCCTCAACAAAATATTAGCAATCAGAATATGGAAACACATCAAAAAGCAGACACCATGATAAAGTGAGATTCAACCCAGGGATGCAAGGATGGGTGAATATGTACAAGTCAACAAATGTGATACACAGCACCAACAAACTGAAAGGTGAAAACCGTACGATCATCTTAATAAACACAGAAAAAACATTTGACACAATCCAATGTCCCTTCATGATAAAGACTCTCAGCAAATTAGGAAAAGAAGGAACGTATCTCAACACAGTAAAAGCCATATACAGCAATCCCACATCCAGTATCATTCTGAATGGGGAAAAGCTGATATCTTTTCCCTTAAGGACAGGAACAAGACAAGGATGCCCACTCTCACCACTCCTATTTAACATAGTATTGGAAGTACCAGCCAGAGCAATTAGGTAAGAGAAAGACCTAAAGGGCACCCGAATTAGAAAAGATGAAGTTGAACTGTCCCTGATTGCAGATGACATGATCTTATATATAGAAAAACCCAAAGACTCTACCAAAAAACTCTTAGAACTGATAAGTGATTTCAGTAAAGTTGCAGGGTACAAAATCAACACATGAAAACCAGTAGCATTTTAATACTCCAACAATGAACTAGCAGAAAAAGAAATCAAGAAAGCAAACTCATTTACAATAGCTACCAAAAACAAACAAACAAACAAACAATCAAAAAACCCACCAAAAAACTGAGGAATAAATTTAACCGAGGAGGTGAAAGATCTTTATAATGAAAACTACAAATTACGGCTGGAAGAAATTAAAGAGGACCCAAAATGATGGAAAGAAATTTCATGCTCTTGGTTTGGAAGAATTAAGATTGTGAAAATATTTACACTACCCAAAGCGATCTATAGATTCAATACAATCCCTGTCAAAATATCAATGACATTCTTCACACAAATAGGAAAATAGTCCCAAAATTCATGTAAAATCACAAAAGACCCTAAATACCTAAAGCAATCCTGAGCAAAAAGAACAAAGCCAGTGGTATCAAACTCCCTGACTTCAAAATATACTACAAAGTTGTAGTAACCAAAACATCATGATACTGGAATAAAAAACAACACATGGACCATTGGAAGAGAATATGGAACTCAAAAATAAATCCACATATTTACAGCTGATGTATGTTATTGTCACCAATAACAAAGGTGACAATAACATACATTAGGAAAAGGACAGTCTTTTCAAAAAACGGAGTTGGGAAAAATGGATATTCATATGCAGAAAAGTGAACCTAGACCCCTATCTCTTGCCATGTACAGAAATCAACTCAAAATGGATTAAAGACCTAAATGTAAGACCCCAAACTATAAAACTACTAGAAGATAATAGAGGAGATACACTTCAGGAAGTGAGACTGGTAAAAGACTTTATGAATTAGATCTCAAAAGCCCAGGCAACAGAGCAAAAATGGACAAGTAGGATTATATCAGACAAAAAAGCTTCTTCACAGTAAAGGACACAATTGACAAGTGAAGAGACAACCTGCAGAATGGGATAAAATATTTGCAATCTATTCATCTGACAAGGGATTAATATCCAGAATATACAAGGAGCTCAAACAATTCAACAGTAAAAAAACAAAGAATATGATTTAAAGTGGACAAATGAGCTGAATAGATGTTTCTCAGAGGAAGACATACTCCTGTCCAACAAGTATATGAAAAATGTTTAACCTCATTAATCATCAGGGAAATGCAAATCAAAATGACAATGAGATATTATCTCACCCAAGTTAGAGTGGTTGTTATCAAAAAGACAGAAAATGAATACTGGTGAGATTGTGGAGAAAAGGGAACTCTTACACACTGTTGGTAGAAATGTAGATTATAGTACAGCCATTATGGAGAGTAGTATGGACAGTGCTCAAAAAACTAAAAACACAGCTACCATACGATCCAGCAATCTCTCTAGTGGGTATATTTCCAAAGCAAAGACATTTAGTATAACAAAGAGAGATCTGCAACCCCATGTTTATTGCAGCAATATTCATGATAGCCAATATATGGAACCACGCTAGATGTTCATCATCAGAAGAGATAAAAAAAAAAAGTGGTATATTAAAGAACTAGAAAAACAAGAACAATCCAAACCCAAAGTTAGCAGATGGAAAGAAATCATTAAGATCAGAGCAGAACTTAATGAAATTGAAACCCCCAAAATGATACGAAAGATCAATGAATCAAAAAATTGTTTTTTTGAAAAGATAAATAAAATTGACAAACCATTAGCAAAGCTAACTAAAAAAAGAAGAGAGAAGACCCAAATAATAAAACTTAGAAATGAAAAATGTGATATTACAACTGATCCATTTGAAATACAAGAAATCATTAGTGACTACTATAAACAACTATATGCCAACAAATTTGAAAATCTGGGGGAAATGGATAAATTTCTGGACACACATAAACTACCAAAACTGAGCCAAGATGATGTAGAAAATCTGAACAGACCAATAACAATAAA
>NW_007730039.1:76530-82625 GCF_000696425.1 Galeopterus variegatus
CAAAGACCCTCTATAAGTTAGGTATTGATGGAAAGTATCTAAACATAATTAAAGCCATATATGATAAACCCACTGCCAATATCATCCTAAATGGGAACAGGAACCAGACAAGGATGCCCACTCTCACCACTCCTATTCAACATAGTGTTGGAAGTACTAGCCAGAGCAATCAGAGAAGAGAGGGAAATAAAGGGCATCCAGATTGGAAAAGATGAAGTCAAACTGTCCCTGTTTGCAGATGACGTGATCCTATATATCGAACAGCCTAAAGCCTCTACAAAAAAACTCTTGGAGTTGATAAATGAGTTCAGCACAGTAGCAGGATACAAAATCAACACACAAAAATCAGTAGCATTTCTATTCTCCAATAGTGAACATGCCAAAAGAGAAATCAAGAAACCATGCCCATTTACAATAGGCACCAAAAAAATAAAATACTTAGGAATAGAGTTAACCAAGGATGTGAAAAATCTCTATAATGAGAACTGCAAACCACAGCTGATAGAAATTAGAGAGGACACAAGAAGATGGAAAGATATCTCATGTTCTTGGATTGGAAGAATCAACATTATGAAAATGTCCATACTACCCAAAGTGATATACAAATTCAATGCAATCCCCATCAAAATTCCAATGACATTTTTCTAAGAAATGGGAAAAACTATTCAGACATTTATATGGAATAACAAAACACCATGCATAGCCAAAGCAATTCTGAGCAAAAAAAATAAAGCTGGGGGCATAACACTACCTGACTTTAAACTATACTCCAAAGTTATAATAACCAAAACAGCATGGTACTGGCATAAAAACAGACACACGGATCAATGGAATAGAATAGAGAATCCAGAAATCAACCCACACACCTACAGCCATCTGATCTTTGACAAAGACACCAAGCCTATACACTGGGGAAGAGACTGCCTCTTCAGCAAATGGTGCTAGGATAATTGGATATCCATATGCAGGAGAATGAAACTAGACGCATACCTCTCACCATATACCAAAATCAACTCAAAATGGATTAAAGAATTAAATATACACCCTGAAACAATAAAACTTCTTAAAGAAAACTTAGGAGAAACACTTCAGGAAGTAGAACTGGGCACAGACTTCAAGAATATGACCCCCAAAACACAGGCAACCAAAGGAAAAATAAACAAATGGGATTAAATCAAACTAAAAAGCTGTGCACAGCAACAAACAAACAAACAAACAAACAATCAACAGAGTAAAAAGACAACCAACAGAGTGGGAGAAAATATTTGCAAATTATACATCTGAAAAAGGATTAATATCCAGAATATACAAGGAACTGAAACAACTTTACAAGAAAAAAACAAGCAACACAATTAAAAAATGGGCAAAAGAGCTAAGTAGGCAATTCTCTAAGGAAGATATACAAGTGGCCAACAGACATATGAAAAAATGCTCAACATCACTCGGCATTTGGGAAATGCAAATCAAAACCACAGTGAGGAAGGAAGATATACGAATGGCCAACAGACACATGAAAAAGTGCTCAGCATCACTCAGCATTTGGGAAATGCAAATCAAAACCACACTGAGATACCATCTCACCCCAGTTAGGATGGCTAAAATCCAAAAGACTGAGAACGATAAATGCTGCTGAGGTTGCGGAGGAAAAGGAACTCTCATACATTGTTGGTGGGACTGCAAAATGGTGCAGCCTCTATGGAAAATGGTATGGAGGTTCCTCAAACAATTGCAGATAGATCTACCATATGACCCAGCTATCCCACTGCTGGGAATATACCCAGAGGAATGGAAATCATCAAGTCGAAGGTATACCTGTTCCCCAATGTTCATCGCAGCACTCTTTACAATAGCCAAGAGTTGGAACCAGCCCAAATGTCCATCATCGGATGAGTGGATATGGAAAATGTGGTATATCTACACAATGGAATACTACTCAGCTATAAAAAGAATGAAATACTGCCATTTACAACAACATGGATGGACCTAGAGAGAATTATATTAAATGAAATGAGTCAGGCACAGAAAGAGAAATATCACATGTTCTCACTTATTGGTGGGAGCTAAAAATCAATAAATAAATACACGGAGAAACTGGGAGGGGAGGGAAGAAGACGCAACAATTACAATTCCTTGAAGTTGATACAACAAGCGAACAGAAAGGAGGTTGTTGGGAGGAGAGGGAGGGTGGAGGGAGGGAGGTTTCGGTAATGGGCTACAACAAACAACTACATTGTATATTGACAAAATAAAATAAATTACAATTCCTTGAAGTTGATACAACAAGCGAACAGAAAGGAGGTTGTTGGGAGGGAGGGAGGGAGGAGAGGGAGGGTGGAGGGAGGGAGGTTTCGGTAATGGGCTACAACAAACAACTACATTGTATATTGACAAAATAAAATTAAATTAAAATAATTCAAAAAAAAATGTGGTATATGTACACAATGGAACACTTTCCAGATGTCATAAAGAAAGAAATCCTGTCATTTATGGCAACATGGATGAGACTGCAGGACATTATATTAAGTGAAATAAGCCAGGCACAAAAAGGATAAAACCATGTGTTCTCACTCATATGAAAAAGCTAAAAAAGTTGATCTCATAATAGAAAGTAGAGTAGTGGTTACTAGAGTCTGGGAAGGGGTGGGGATAGGGTTGTAAGAAAAGGTTGGTTAAGGGACACATGATTATAGCTAAATAGGAGGAATAAGTCTTAGTTTTCTACAGCATTGTAGGGTGACTATAATTAATTATTTAGTGTATATTTTCAGACAGCTAGAAGTGAGAATTTTGAATGCTCCCAACACAAAAAAATGGTAAATATTTGAGATAATGGATATGTTAATTACTCTTATTTGATCATTGTATGTATCGAAATATTACTCTGTACTCTATAAATATGTACAATTATTATGCATCTGTTAAAGCCTTTATGGTTTCAGTTTCCTTATTATTTAAAATAAGGTTTCAGTCTCCTTATTATTTAAAAAAAAAAGAAAAAGATATTTACAAGTCAAGCCCCCAGGCCCAATGTTGCCTTCAAATTACTCAAATAGCTCAGACTTGTTATAATACTGTAAAGCCACAAATACAAGACCTACATTAACCTGAGTAGGTATCCACTTGGAAGGTATACTCTAGTCTCACATCCCAGGTGGCATCACTTCAGCCCAGGAGCTCACTTCTGGAAATGACATCACCTCAGACAACATCATCCCAGCTCAAGACCTTGCCATTGGAAATGACTTTGCTCCCTGCACTGCAGAAAACTTTACTCTAGACACGAAAACCTGCCAAAGCAATATTCATGGACTGCTTCTCCTAAGGTGCTGACAAATTGGATACAGTATGTGTATTGCTTTTATTCCTTTGATATTAGTGATTCTATTGTGTTCCCTGAACACATTGTCTGTTTAGCACTGATCTTGGTAAACCTGCTCTCTGCCAAAATGTACTCCCATACACACCCATACCTAAAGGGAATTCTGGTAGAGGTTACTACTACCTATGCCTTCCTAAAAATTAATGGAGATTATTGCTTTCTCCAGGAAGCAACTTCTTCATATAAGTACCCCAGAGCAGAAGATTATTCATTCCCCAGTGCCTTCCCCCACTCCCCACCTTCCCCC
Organism: Galeopterus variegatus; assembly: GCF_000696425.1. Classification (NCBI taxonomy): domain Eukaryota; kingdom Metazoa; phylum Chordata; class Mammalia; order Dermoptera; family Cynocephalidae; genus Galeopterus; species Galeopterus variegatus. The sequence continues at coordinate 80,157 of NW_007730039.1, forward strand.
ACTCCCCACCTTCTCCCACTCCCCAGCTTTCCATCAAGGTCTCCATATGATGTCAAAGTATCACAGGGGCCTTCCAGGGTTAGCTAATTCCTAGAGGTAGTAAACAACTTGCTCAAGAGTTCACCTTTCCAATATAACCAACCATTCCAGAACCCCTGCTTCCAGCTACTTCCTTTTTCAGGCTCTCATGCTCTGGACCACTAACCACTTGCCCAAATCACCCCAGAGCCAGGTACTAGACAAGTAGGAATCGTCCTTATGTTCCAAGGTCTGCTGCAATCATTTAAACTAGCCAATTACCAGCTTACTTATCCTGTCTTGTTCATTTCTTTCTTCCATAGAAACCACAATAAAGGCAATTGCCCAGTTTCCTGCTCTCCCTCTCTGCCTCCTGACCCACCCTAGTGCTTCCCCATGGAGCCCTCTTGGTGTGGCATGCCCTCTTCTTTTGGGAACTGTGAATAACAAATTATATTTTCAATGAGAATTGTCTCCTGATCTATTGGCCTATCTTTACTTCAATTTTCTATCAAAGAAAATTCACCTCTGAATTCAGAAGTATATTCACTTAATGGGGATCAACAAGCTTTCATTTTTATTTTTCCACTTCAAAACCATAAATTTTTCTATAACACAGTACCCAACACCAGGGTTTCTTTTATTTCAAGTCAAGGAAAACCCATTTTCCAAACCATGCTGCCAGTCCATTGGCTACTACCCAAGAATCAGTAAAAAACACATACCGTATCACTAGTGTTATCTGTTTCACCTGATGTCATGAGGATACTCCTCTTAATTCTGGCCATTGAGGAGATTTGTCTTTTCCCTCTTGAATTGAAGTGAAGCCATCGGCCAGTCACAGTGTTGCTGCTTTCTTTCTTTCTTTGTTTTTTTAAGTGAAAGAAAGTATCCTTTTTAAATTCTTGCTTAATTCTATTTACAAAACATTCTTGAAAATACAAACTATAAGGATTGAAATCATGACAGTTGTCAGGGACTAGGAATCTTGGAAGGTTTGACTATAAAAGGGCATGGGAATTTATGCTGGAGATGGAATTGTTGATTTATTATTATTATTATTGAAACATCAATGATTGTACACATCTGTGGGGAAGTGTTGAATATCAAAACCTGTGTGCAATATGTGATGCTCAAATTAGGATAATTAGTATATTCAACATTACATTTGAACATTATTCAAAAAACATCATCATTTTTTTGTAGCCTTTTACCAATTTCTCACTAACCCCCACTTCCTCTTCCCCTTTCCCTCCTCTGGTGGCCTCAATTCTGTTCTCTCCTTTTGAAAGTTCAAAGAATTATTATGATTGTTGTATCTTTCTTTCTTTCTTTCTTTTTTTAGCTCCCACTTATGAGCAAGCACACGCACTGTTCCTCCTTTTGTTTCTGGCTTATTTCACTTAAACTTTTCTCTAAGTTCAACCATGTTGTTGTGAATGGCAGAATTTTTTTCTTTTTTGTGACAGAGTAGTATTCTATTGTATATGTACCACATTTTCCTTTTCCAGTCATCCATCGATGGTTATTTAGGTTGATTCCAACTCTTGGCTATTGTAAATAGAACTGTGATAAACATGAGAGTGCAGGTATCTCTTTGACGTGATGATTTCCATCCCTTTGTATATATACCCAGTAGTGGGATTGCTGGAGCATGTGGCAGTTCTACCTATAGTTATTCGAGGAACCTCCATACTGTTTTCCATAATGGCTGAACTTTGTAAATAGAACTGTGATAAACATGAGAGTGCAGGTATCTCTTTGACGTGATGATTTCCATTCCTTTGTATATATACCCAGTAGTGGGATTGCTGGATCATGTGGCAGTTCTATCTATAGTTATTCGAGGAACCTCCATACTGTTTTCCATAATGGCTGAACAAATTTACAGTCATACCAACAGTGTAGGAGGACTCTCCTTTCTCTATTTCCTCTAGTTTTTCAAATTTGTTGCAATATAGTTGTTCATAATAGTCTGTAAGTATTCTCTCCCTTTCCTTTTCATTAAGCATTGTGCCACTGGTCTCCAAGGGAGTGATCCCTTGTATTCCAGTGGGTCAGGAGGTGAATTACAACAGTAGCAAAGCGAGCAGCCACATAAGAGTTTACATCGGAATAACACCTTTTTGGGGTACCACGCCATGGTCTCTTACACTTGCTCTGTGCGTGGCTCACAATGCATGAGCATAGAGGAAGAACACTCTCCCTCTACTTAAGGAGACAGGCTGAAATGTTTGGGAAAATAGCCACTCAGTTTGCCCCACCACTTGTCAGCGTTGCCAGGTTGACTGATCAGGCCCATCTCAAGGAGAACTCCAGGAGGATGCAGCAAATACAAACATCCACTTGTTATGCCAACAAACCGGGAGATGATTGCAATTGAAAAGATAGTTTGTGCTCCCAAAGAGAAGGCGTATAAGCAAGGGGGTGGGGGGCGATAGGGGGTGGGTG